>NC_043747.1:2410628-2425628 GCF_902148845.1 Salarias fasciatus
CACACACACACACACACACACACACACACACACGTCGTTCTGCTCAGATAATTACTGACCACAGCAGCAGTTTCCACTGATCAGGTCTATGTGGACACAGATGCATCATGGGACAGGGAGCGTGAGTATGGCTTAGTAACCAAACAACATCTGAGCCCAACCCTGGGACATCGACCAACACACACACACACATACACACACACACACACACACACACACACACACACACTTTCACAAACAAGCTTTAATGAGTGTTTCCACAGGTGCTTTTTTCCATGCTCACAGGTGGAGGTCAGGAACAGGTGCTGTGTGGAGGTGGAGGGGTGGAGGTTCAGAGAGCTCACAGGTGGAGGTGTGTGTGTGTGTGTGTGTGTGTGTGTGTGTGTGTGTGTGTGTGTGTGTGTGTGTGTGTGTGTGTGTTTGAGCTTCAAAAGATGGAGAACACCGTTCGTATAGTTTAAATAATTTGAGCTATTTTGCTTTTTCCTTTGGTTCCTACTATTTTGATGATCATTTTTCTGGTAATTGGGGTCATTTACATGCCAACGCTGCTCACAGCCACTCAAAACATTACTTTCCTGAGATGTGTGCACGTACATGCACACCACGGCTGAAGAATGAAGAGAGAGCAATGTTTTCCTCCAGAGAGTCAGGACTCCCAGTCCTGTGTCTTGAGTCCTGTGTCTTGAGTCCTGTGTCTTGCCTGTCCTGGGCGTCAGGACCGTGAAGCTTCACGGTTCTGGTTCCTGGATTGTCTCTTCCATCCACAGGAAGATGCTGGTTTTGTGTCTCTCAGCAGGACGGCCGTCTCGTTGCTCGCTGAGTCTTTGCTCACTCGCCTGCTGGCGGACGCTGTGCGGCGTTCTGAGCTCTGGAGCAAACGGACCCTGACTCGGGACCGTTGAGCCAGCAGCGGAGCGTCGAGGCGACGGCGTCTGATGAAGCAGTGAGCGGCTCGTGAAACGCTGACAGACTGCTAGACGTCTGACTGGAGATATGTGGCCCAGTGTTAATTCTCATCTGTTCAGCACGACCGCGACTTTAGCTTTAGCTCTCTACACTCAAACAGACGGCGAGCTTCTGGGTTCTGGTTTCTCGGGTCTGGTGGACTGAGCTCACCCCCTGCTCCGGCCCTCACTCCAATAACCCCGAGCTGTCAGAGTGAATTATGCCTCCCCGCGCTGTTGCATCACTGTAAGAAAACAAACCGTCATTCTGGTATCCCTCTGCCAAATTAAAGCCGACTTCACCGTGACGGCTTCTCCCTGCAATTATCTCCCCAAACACAGAGTTCAGGAGCGAGCCGGAGACAAACGAGACGAGCAGAAATCCATACGCATTACCCTCCAGCCCAGAGACGGCTTCCAGATGGGAGCGTCCACTGCCGGGCTGCCGGCGCTGAGTTATGACGGCCATTACGGCCCAGCGGAGAGCCATAAATCTGGACGGTAATTGAGATCAAGACGAGCATCTTCTGAGCGGAGAGCGTTCTCCGGCGTAGCGCTCAGGATGGCAGGGAGTCCCCGGCGCTCCGCATGCCGCTGGCGGACCCTCCTATCCGGGACTCCTGGTGTCTGAGGGGGACACAGTCTCCATGGACTCGTCTTTAAATGTCAATCAGCTGCAATCCAGTTAAAGTGTGTTTCTCAGCACGCTGTGGGTTCCCTTCATGGGTTTGTGAACTTTACAGACGAGACAGGCGGAGCTGTTGGCGTTCGGTCGCTCTCTGCTCGGCTGACGGGGGACGTCTGCGTCTCGGAGGACAGCCGAGCGAACCGTCGGCGGCTCCGCCCGACGTGTGTCGGCCTCGCGCCGAAACGCCGGGACGCCAAATCAGGGCTCATCAGGACGGCTTGACACCGAGCTGATCTGCATGAAGCTCATCAAGACGCCGAGCGGCCGTGCAGACGAGCTGTGATTACCCTCCGAGGGGGGCAGAGGCAATCAATTAGCCCATCACTCACAGCTCGGCTCAGAGCGGAGATCCAGGCTCCGGATGCTTCCTGACTCCTGCCAACGCACAACAGCAGCAGCAACAGCCTCTTCCTCTGAACAGACGCTGACAGTTTCATCACTCCGCTTCAGTAAACCGGGTAAAGATGGCGGCCAGTCCTATCTGTGAGATTTATTGAACAAGAACTGATAAACTCAACCTTTCTTCAGAGGTTTAGTGAGTGTAGAGTCGATTTCTTTTGTTGGACCAGCAGGGGGGTTTCCTCCGGTCTTCTGTGGAGCTGGAGCGTCAGCGCCGACCTCCCAGCAGCGAGGTGCTCGCCTCCGTCACGCCGCTCCACCTTCTGCTCACGCTGCGTCTCTTTCGTGTCACATCGATTCCCTCGTTTCTGGAGGAAAGGGCTTCATGGGAGCCGGACACAAAGCATTGTGGGAGATTCATTTCCGTCGTCCCCGCTCCGCTGTGCAGACACACGTCTGGGTTTCCTCTAACGTGGTTAGACCAACGCCCTGCAGCCGCGAGGGGTGGAGACGGACACACCTTCAGGTGGACGGTCATCTCCTTCAGGTTCCTTATTTTCCTGGTCAGGGGACCAGGACCAGGACCAGGACCAGGACCAGGACTGGCAGGGACTAAACTTCCTGAAGGCCCCCAGGAAGAACAAAATGTCCATGAAACTGCTGCTGGTCTCCTCCCCCTCGCCCATCCAGGTTCTACTGACCTTCTACTGCTGCACCCAGAGTGGAATCAACCACCTCCACGCAGAGTCGCTGTAGCATGTAGCATATAGCATGTAGCCTGTAGCATGTAGCATGTAGCATGTAGCATGTAGCCTGTAGCATGTAGCATGTAGCCTGTAGCATGTAGCACGGCTCAGTGCAGTGAAACTGCTGATCGGCACCACTCTAACTCTGCTGCTCAGGAAGCTTCCGGCGTTGAACCAGCATTTCCTTCTCCTCCTCTTCATATTTCACCAGATCATATCGACAGTCGGTCAGTCTCATGAATATTAATAATCCTCCCGATCGGACCAGGCTGCTGACACATAAACACTGTGGCGTCGGGGGTCTGGTTCCAGTTCCGGGGCTCTCGGTATCGGGTCTGATGCTCGTGCTTTCCAGGTATATAACTTGAGAGCTGTCTGGCGTTTGACCTGCAAATGTAGGTTTGCAGCAGTAAGAGAAGCACAGATGTGCTTCATCACGTATCTGAACCCTCTTCACTCGTCACTTCAGGCGGTCTGGTGAAACTTTGCTGAAAAAAAAAAAGGTTTTTTTTATTGTATACAGTGTGAATAAGTGCTCTGCTAAATGTGCGTTTTATGGGCCCAGCGCCACTTTCCCTGACGTTATTCAGTGAAGCCGAGCAGCCGAGCCTCGTGGAGCTCTCTGTTTCTGGTGTTTGGGTTTGTTTTAGTTCCTTTCGGGGTGTGTGTACAGAAAGCTCCGCCGCCTGTCTCATAAAGCAGAGTGTTCTCCGTGTTGTTTAACGAAGGACTGACGGCTCCAGAAAAACAGCCTGGAACCTTCTGGGGGTGAAACTGATGCTTCCAGAGAAATAGATCCCCCGAGGAGCCACAGGGGGGCGCAGCACGTCCCGACCGGCCCACGCTGCCATTGCTGTTGTTGTTGACGGGACTGAAAGTTCTGTCCAGAGCCGTGGTGGACGGAGCTTGGTCATTAGAGAATGTCGAGGTGGGGGTCAAGCTGAGGTTGGGGGTCCAGAGTCGTAACATCTCTAGACGCTGGTTCTGGTTTCAGAGTCTGATCTGGCAGAGGACGTCTGTCTGTCACTGGGAGATGTTCAGGCAGCTTCAGTCCCTCCACAGCCTCTTCTGACTCTTCTTCTGTGGTGGTGGACCCAGTGTTTAGCACTGCATCGTCCGTCCACTGGCTCTGAGTCCCTGACTCAGTGTCACTTTGTTCAGGACTTTCTTAAAACTTTTCTTCGTCAGCTGACGAGCGTCTGTCCAGCGGCTCCCTGAAATGTGCAGATTTCAGCGTGAATTCAAACACTTTGTGAAGTTTTTCCAAGACTTTCACAGAAAACAGTTGAGACACAACAATGGAGGAGGTCTTATGCTTCAATGACAATTTCAGGCTTTTCTGTCACATTTTAAAATGTAATTGATTTGACTTGCTTGGTTTGATGCTACAGCGGTCCGCTCTGGATTCCCAGACGCTGTGCCCCCTCCCCCATCACCCCCCTCCCCCGTGGACCACCTCCCTCCTCTGGACCATCGGGACAAACAGGACATTAAAGCGTCTCCCGTTGCCTCTCTGTGCCGTGGGGGCAGTCGGTGGGGGTGGTTGGGATGATGCCCCCCCAGCCCCCGGCGCTGGCCATCTGCTGGTAAGACGACACCAGCAGCGGGGGCCGGGCGTCCAGCTGGGGGGTCGCTGGAGAGCAGAGGCGCTGAAAACCATTAGACTTTGTCAATAACAGACTGGGCTCCTCCAGAGAACTTCAGGATGATCCTGAACCAGATGATCCTGAACCAGATGATCCTGAACCAGATGATCCTGATTCAGATGATCCTGAACCAGATGATCCTGAACCAGATGATCCTGATTCAGATGATCCTGATTCAGATTATCATGAATCAGATGCTTAATACCAAACCTCTGGGGTCCTGCAGGGAGTGGGGGCTCTGGAGCTGTTCCTGGTCTGGGAGTCCTGGTGGGTTCTCGGTGCTGGAACAGGATCGGCTGAGAGCCTCGGATGATGTTTGCTTTGCCTGATAAAGAGAAACCGGAGCCGCCTGCTTCTTCCAGGGGAATTAATTACTGGCGATGCTGGGCTGAAAGGTCTGTGTGCTGTGTAAACCAAACATCACGGCACAGAGTGAATAAAAAGCCTCTTTGTTTATTCCCCGGGGATGATAATGTGACGAGCGGCGGCCGGACGGCGACTCCAGCACCGAGCTCAGACCCGCCGAGCGCCGCTCTGTGGATTTACAACAATCCACATGCTTCTGGAGTAACAGAGGAGCTCCTGAGAGCAGTTCTGGGGCCGAATGGCGTTCTGCTGTCAGAGGTCGCAGGAAAATGGAGGATCTGCTGCGTTTTGGGGTTTCTGGGGTCAAATCTGAAAGCAGCAGTTCAGAGGAGCCTGTGTTTGATCCGGGGTGTAATCACACTACAAGACCTGAAAGAGCTCTGAAGGCTCTTCTCCACATGGATCCAGGAAGTGTTTTCATTCATTCATTCATTCATTCATTCATCCAGCCTAGACTCAGTCTGCAGTCACTGCTATGTACAGAACCGTCTCCAAACTGTCCCACAGAGTCTGGAGCATGACAGGATCCGCTGAAGCTTCCAGTTCTTTGACTCCAGGGAACCGGTCTCCACTGGTCCAGAGTCCAGTGTCTGTCTCGGTGATGTGAGGCTTGATCAGGGGCGGAGCGTGGGTCTCAGTACAGAGGGGGCGGAGCATTCTCCACGGGCCCTTATGATAGTAATTTTACCATTCAAACAATCCCTCATCCTACCATCAAACAACACACTAATGCTCACTTTTATTGAGCCAAGCAAACCTCTAGGCCTCAGAAAGCAGAAAAAAGTCACAAACCAGTTCACAAAGTTGTTCTGAAGAACAAATACACATACGCACACACACACAAATGCAGCCTGACAGGTGTCAATCTCAGAGCGTCCGCTGTCCATGGTGCTGAAAGCTCAGATAAAAAGTCACGGGCTAAATCTGTACCATCTTTGACACAGCTTAAATATAAAATGAACACAGCTGGTCTAACATTACACAGCTTGTTCAGATAGATATAGACACAGCTATGTCTTTTAGAATTCACGTATATTAGGAAAAAAAAATAGACTCGGCGGTCTCTTATAGTTGAGAGCAACACAAGACACATTCAGATAGGCAGGTGTTTAAGACCACAGCATTCTGATAAAGATAATATTTCTGAAGGTTTCACTGACTCACCAGTGGCTCCGATGTTAGGTTTTGGGTAGTACCGCTAGCGGCTAGCAGAGTGTTTAGCATACTGTTTAACTTCCCTCCAAAGAGTTCAGATCAAGTGCAAAAGAAAAAACTGGTTCGTGCGGCACAGCCAATCAGCGCTGGCTTACAGCTCTGATGCATTCATGGACAGTCGTAATGTAAGAATTGGCAAATTGGAGCCCACAATCATATAGTATACTTGGGCTGCACGATTTTGCCTACAAATAAAATCCCGATTATTTTCTCTGAAACCCGATTTTTCGATTACGATTATGACTTTTTGTAAAATAAATAAATAAATAAATAAATAAAATGAATAAAGTACTTTGACTGTCTTCTATTGAACCTTATTTTCTCTGTTTAGATTCAACAAACCCCAAGTCCAAAAGTTACAGTCACGTTACTGATTGAATAGTTCAAAACTCTCAATTATAAAATCCAAAGTGAACAATCAATCTCAAATATGCCTCCTTAATGCCAGTCAACTTAATTCTGTTGCAAATAAGCACAAGAATCCCCTGGGATTAAGAGCACCTCATCTTAACACACTCCAGGTCCCTGTTCTTACTTCAAACAAAAAATAAAATGAATAAAGTCACTTTTTGTAAACGAAAAAGTCGGGAGCCACAGTGTGAACACCTTTTTCACGTTGGGTCGACCCATCTTTGGGTTGAGCTGGTGCCGCTTCGAGGAGGAGGTCAGAGGTCGATCTGGATGCCCAAGTCGGTATGAACACAGCCTGAAACTTCACTTCCCTCAGCAAATCTAACTCCTCCGGCAGTAGCCATGCTTGTTGTTGTTAGTTACCAGACGCTGAGCGAAGGCAGACGCGCACTTCCGTCATGACACCATGGGACAGGACGAGAAAGTACGGTGGCTCAGAGGCACCAAAAAGCCAAAATCGTTCATGTACAATTTCAGCGTTTTTAACATCGTCTTAATCCAAAAAGTCGATTATGATTCAAAATCGATCAGTCGTGCAGCCTTAGCATATACCTTCTCACACACTGCACATTTTATTATAATAATTTATTTCCGGTTAAATGTGAACACATCACATGAAACGGGGCCCTATGACCTTGTGGGCCCTGGGGCGACCGCCCCCTGGGCCCCACTCTGGCTCCGACACACGGCTTGATGCTGGAGAACAGAGTGGAACTCAGGTGAATCTGGTATTCATCCAGATATGTAAAAATACCTCTGATTCACTGTAGGGGGCAGTGCTGAGCACAGGATGAACACCCTCCACTGTTCTGCTCCACAATGGCTTTTCATTTCTGACCCCATCTGTACCTCCCTCTAGCAGTTAGAGGAAAGTTTATTATGAGGTGATGACTCCAGAGAGAAGGCGACGAGAGGCGGCACACAGCGGACGTCTGAGGAAATAAACATTTAGCATTTTTCTTTGGCAAAACATGAATTATGATATGAGACATGACACACAGGGATGGATTTGGTCATTAAAACCAACAGTGACAGCAGTTTGTCATATGCTTTAAATATTAACACCTTAAATATAAAATACCTTAAGGTAAAAAAAATCCTTTCTTATAAATCAAACAATAAATTAAGATTAAAAAAAACTTCTATACGAACAACAGCCCAGTTTGTCTCTGAGAGGAAACTCAAAATATTTCTACACAAATAGCTGAACAATCTGAACAACCTCCTAACTTAACGGAGGCTGAAGAGTTTCTCTGTTTTCTCTTATGTAACTGCGTTACTGTGCATCAATCACTAACTGATAAAATAATTATCTTTAACCTCAAATAGTTAAATTACATAGAAAAACTGGACGTTTGGTCAACTTTCCTGAATCATCTTCACTTTTTAGAGTAAAACTGATTCACTGAACAAGCTGCTCAGAAAGAGGAGTCCTCTCTCTCTCCCTCCCTCTCCCTCTCTCTCTCTCTCTCCCTCTCTCTCTCCCTCTCTCTCTCTCCCTCTCTCTCTCTCCTCCTCTCTCTCTCTCTCTCTCTCTCTCTCTCCCTCCCTCCCTCCCTCCCTCTCTCCCTCTCTCTCTCTCTGTCGGGAGCTCAGACTGGTTTTACGCGTCGCGCGCACCAGCAGAGCGACGCGCGGACCGGAGCGCAGCTCATCTTCCGCGCTCCTCCTTTCTCCTCCTCCTTTCTCCTCCTCCTCCCGCTCCTCCCGGTCCTCTCCCTCCGCTCCCCGTGCTCCTCGGCGCGCGCTCTCCGGTCCCGGGTCCAGATGTAGGTCGGTTCCCGGCGCTCCGCTCCGCTCGCTGCGCCGCCATGGAGGACCGGGAGCGGATGGAAGCGTGGCTGGACGACCACCGGGACTTCTCTCACTCCTACTTTGTCAAGAAGGCGTCCAGGTAGGCTCCACCGGGAGCAGAACCGGTCCGGGGAGGGGAGGGGGGGGGGGTACTTTTCAAATAAACTGTCAGGTTCTGGAGCGCGCGCTGCGGATCCGGACCCTGTTAAAGCCTTTTGTTGGTCCCGATGGCTCCAGAGGAATCACTGCGCCTCAGAGCCAGTCTGTCAGGGGGACCTGAGGTCCTGGTCCCGGTCCAGGTCCAGGTCCAGGGCAGGCGGTTCAGCACAGGGGATCTAGCCAGGCTCAGGTGGTCCAAAGTGGTTCAGGTGGTCCAGGTCAGCTGGTCTAGTTTGGCTCAGGTGGTCTATGTCAAGTGACCCAGCCTGTCTCAGATGGTGTAGCTGAAGTGGTCCAGGTCAGGGGATCCAGCTCAGCTGTTCCAGCATAGGTCAACTGGTCCAGGTCCGTTGGTTCAGCCCGATTCAGCTGGTCCATGTCAGCTGGTCCAGGTCAGCTGATCCGGCCGGTCTCAGCTGGTCCATGTCAGCTGGTCCAGGTCAGCTGATCCGGCCGGTCTCAGCTGGTCCATGTCAGGTGGTCCAGCCGGTCTCAGGTGGTCGAGCTCAGCTGGTCCAGCCGGTCTCAGCTGGTCCATGTCAGCTGGTCCAGGTCAGCTGATCCGGCCGGTCTCAGCTGGTCCATGTCAGGTGGTCCAGCCGGTCTCAGGTGGTCGAGCTCAGCTGGTCCAGCCGGTCTCAGCTGGTCCATGTCAGCTGGTCCAGGTCAGCTGATCCGGCCGGTCTCAGCTGGTCCATGTCAGGTGGTCCAGCCGGTCTCAGGTGGTCTAGCTCAGCTGGTCCAGCCGGTCTCAGGTGGTCTAGCTCAGCTGGTCCAGCCGGTCTCAGGTGGTCTAGCTCAGCTGGTCCAGACCTGCTGCTAATCAGTAACTGGTTGTAATCATTAACTTTTACAGCTGCTGGCGGTTCCCTTTAATTCCCGGCGCTCACTGTTGAAATGGTCCTTGGTGATCCTTATTCCGGCCCGAGGAGCTGAGGGGCTTCCTCCTGCTGCAGCCTGAGAGCTTCTGGCCCGGCCCGGCCCGGCCCGGTCCAGCACAGCCCGGCCCGGTCTGGCTCGTCATGCATCACGTGTGAAAAACACTGGCGATGTCTGGAAGCGTGTGAAAGCGGTCTATCAGGAACCAAGTCCCAGCAGTCTGAGAACTGAAAGAACGACCAGGAACCAGACCAAAGTGAGGAGTCAATAATCAGGGCCAGCAAGGACTGAGTCTGGTCCGTAAATCAGACTGAAATGAAGCGTCAAGCGAGACGTGGATCCTGGAGAACCTCAGAACACCAGGAACCAATTCAGAACAGCAAAACCACCAAAGAGCCAGAAACAGTCAGAAAGTCGTCCAAAACCGACCCAGAGAACCTTTACCCAGTGAACCACTTTAAAGGCTCATGGGAATCTGAAACCTGGTCCAATCGATCCAGTCGATCCAATCATCAGTCAGACTGAGTGAAATGGAAGCAAGTCTAAAAAAAACAGCGAGAATCAAAACCTGCAAAGAGAAACAATCCAACAGAAACCCAGTCCGAAGACCTGAACCCAGTTTATTAATCCATCAGACTTCAAAACCCAGAGGAGCTCAACTAACCAACTAACTAACTAAATAACTAACTAACTAACTAACTGACCGGGTCAGCCGGTCTGAGTGTGGGTCCAGTCCACACCAGGAGGCTGTCCTCATCAGGAACCTGGATTTATCTGTTCGTCTTCAGTTTTCCGTCTCGTTCATCTTACCGGCTGTTTGACGCTTCGTTCAGAGGATGTCTTCATTAAACTGTCTTTTATTCTGAAACTGCTGTGACTGGATCTCAGTGAGGATGAGGAGCGCTCCTCTTCCTCCGGGTAGGGGTTAAAGGTCATCTCTACCTGTCATTAGAACCTCTTGACTCTTAAACATCCTGTAAAGTGAACTGATCCTTGTTTGGTGGGTTTTTGATCCAGTCAGTGGTTTCAGACCCTCTGATCCGCCCGACTCATCGTGTTCAGTGTCTCATCCTGGCACTCCTGGGCCCTGCTGCCGTTCTGAGGTATTGATCGGGTCTCGTTCTGATTGGTTCTGTCGGCGGCGGAGAGACACCGACTCGTAGCGGTTTCCCGGCTCCTGCTGCATCTGGTTGGAGTGTTTTCGTGGTGTTTGATGTGTGTCAGCCTGAGCTGCAGCTCCTCCGCTTCATGTTTGGACATTTAGTCACATGTTTGGTGCCTTGAGGGAGCGAAGACGCCCTCCAACATCTGATTAAACGTGTTGATTAGAGACGTTCAGCATCCAGTCCAACACACACACACACAGACAAACACACACACACACACACGCTTCCTCCAATCAGCTCATTAAAGCCATTAAAAGGTTACGTTCTGGCGTTCTGCAGCGAGCGGCTGAGCTCTCTCCATCACGGCGCCGGACGCCGTTATCACGCCGGTGTTTACTCTGGTCCCGTCTGCCGTCACGGCGGTCTCGCTGTATAAACACTGGCTCCGGACGGGGGGGCCATCATTCCTCCGCCTCCCCTTATCTCTCTCCGTCTCCGACCCGCCGCCGGATGCAGCTCGCCGCCGAAGTTTCAAAGTTTAGCTTGAAAAAAGTGTTAATTTTCAACTGAGAGGCGTTAATGTTTAAACGGCGTGGAAGGAAACCCGGGCGAGGGCGACCGCCGGCCTGAACATGTGAGGCTTCCTCTGGTACCAAAACATGATTCAGCTCAGAAGTGTGGTCGTACTGTCACTGAGCTGCTCTCCAGCTGAACCTGGCCGTGGTCACGTGGCGATTTTAATCCAGAATCAATTATTCTGGATTAAATAATTCAGAATTAAAGTATTTGTTGATTCTGAATTAAGCTTTAAATGGAAAACTGTTTTATTCTCCTTTATTTAATTCATCTCAAGATCTGTCGCAAGATTCTTCTTGTGAAGCGCTCTGATTGGACGGGAGGAGGAAGTGACACATTTACGTCTACAGGAAGTAAACAAACTCTACTTCCTGTTTATTTCTTTCCCAGTTATCTTGGCCACTAAAGCTTTAAATAGGTCTGAATTTTCATGTTTCCATCCAGCTACTCGTTTCATTAAAGCTCCTTTAAAGGAATCGTCTGGGTTCCAGTCCAATGCCCGCTCTGGGCGGCCATCTTGGAATGGTTAACATGTTATTACTTGAGCTTTAAAACCAGAATTCAGAATCACCTTTTTCATCCATAGTTAGGTTATTTATCGTTGCTGATCTGCGTTCCCTGCTTGCACCGTCACGTCTGTCCGTCCACTGCACACTGCGCTGCCAGGCTGTTTCAGACGGCGGCTCGTTGCCCCACAGTTTGACAGAAGTCCAGGGCAGCCGTCTGGTTTCACAGCGGATCAGGAACATGAAGCGACAGTGTGAACAGGCCTCTCTTCTCCTGCCTGTTAAAAGATAAATGACAAACGGTTGGACAACATCCCTCTAAGTGCTCGCAGGGCTTTTGTTGCCGCAGCTCCACTCGGCGCATAATGAGCCGCTCGCGGTGGCTGAGGGGAGCTAATATTAGAACACTCTGAATAGACGTTGTTTTCCAACGCAGTGTGTAATCGCGCTGCTGTTTGGCAACAAAACAGAAACTTGTAAATCAGATTTTTGTGGCTTCCTGAAAAAAAATCCAAACAAAAACTGCTTTAGATCTCTGCGGTCCTGAGCCTGTTGTTGGACAGATGTCCAGCGGAGACAGATGGCGTCTGTTTTAACTTCCTGTCGCCCGGCGCTCGACGGGAATCTCAGAGGATTTGGGTTCAGAGAAGAATGGACGCTTCAGATGCTCGTCAGACATGGAGCGTGTTTGCTTTGTTCATGTTGTCCTTCAGTGGAGGAGCGAATGCTGCCGGTCCGACCCGGTTCACGCCCAGCGCTGAAGTCTTGAACCCGCAATGTTTTACAGTGAAAACCCCAAACTTTAGTGGCTTTTTCTGGGGGTCGGTTCACACAAACATTACAGAACTTTTTCAAAGATGGCAGACAATCTGCTCCTGGTCCTGGTCCCGGTCCCGGTCCCGGTCCCAGTCCTGGCCCTGGCCCTGGTCCTGGTCTCAGGCCTGATCGTGATCCTGATCCTGGTCCTGGTCCTGGTTCCAGTCCATATTCTCCTCGATTTGGTAGCTTTAGAGTGGACAGTCGCCGTAACAATCCACCGTTCTCATGTAAATATGGGTTTGATTGAAGTCTGACCAGCCAGACTCCTGGTTCGATGGTCTTCAGGTGGACCGTATCTTTGATCGACCGGTATTTGTGTGTCTGTGTTGTTCAGACTTCTTTTTCCAAGCGTTATCTCAGCTGAAGTCTGCCTCGCCGGTATGACCGCGAAGAACCTGAACCGTTTCCCACTTGGGTTCAGACCAGGAGGCGACAGGATGCTGCCGGTCAGAGGGACTTGAGTCTGCATCCATAGGTGGTTCTGTAGTTCCAGGCATCTTAGAGTCCACCCAGACAGATGCTAGAAGGAGCTGCAGCCCCCTCCATCACCTCTGGTTGGCCCCCGCACCCAGCCACACCCATATATAAAAGCAGGAGCCTTCAAAATGAAGGAATGAAGGCAGTTTTCTGGAGCTTCTGAGATTCTAGAACGTCTTCTTTCATCTTCTCATCCTGTTGGTTTAGTGGAACTGACCGCTGCTGCAGGTTCCTAAGAAGAGGTTGTGTTTTAGCAGAATGTGGGGACATGTCTTACTGTCTGTCCTCCTGTCCCCACAGGGAGATGGTCAACGCCTGGTTCGCTGAGCGAGTCCACACCATCCAGCCGTCCGCCTCTAAAGACAATCCTCTACCGCAGCGGGCCAACCAGTCCTCCGCAGAGCCGGGCCCCCCCTCGTCATCCGCCGTCCTCCCGCCCGCCCTCGGCGTCCTGGACGGCCGCTGCCCTTCCCCGGCCTCGGTCCCCAGCCCGGCGCCCGGCACCCCCACCCGCAAGATCTCGGCGTCGGAGTTCGACCGTCCCCTGCGGCCCATCGTGGTCAAGGACTCCGAGGGCTCCCTGACCTTCCTGAGCGACGCCGACCGGGAGGCGGTCCCCCTGCGGGGCTCGCTGATGGGCGAGGGGGGCGGCGGCGGCGGCGGCGGGGGCGATCGCTGTGCCAGGCTCCTGGAGCTGGTGAAGGACGTGTCCAGTCATCTGGACGTGACGGCGCTCTGCCACAAGATCTTCCTTCACATCAACGAGCTGATCGCCGCCGACCGCTACTCGCTGTTTCTGGTAGGGATGGCGGCGATTCCAGATTGCTTCTGAACAGGGCCTGATTCTCACAAAACCCTCATCTGAATGCTGCGTTTCACCGGGACGACGTTCGCAGCGCGGCTCCTGAGTGTTCCTGACCTTTTGTTTTTTTTTTTTAGCTTTTACGACGGGAGTGTGTAGATGTCTATCTACACACTGCACTGTGTGTGAACTGCAGACCCAGCGACCGTTCAAAGGCTTCTCTGTAATCTCTTCAGAAATCACAGGCGTGTTCTGAGCGGAACATCGTGTTCCGTGTCCCGTTTCTGTTAAAATACCAACATAACCCCATTCGTGGGTTTTTTTCTTTACATACAGAAAAGTGTCTTAGTGAGGCTTCATAGCTTCAGCCTTCTGTCGTGCTTCAGGTGGGCGAGGACAGCTCCAACAGGAAGTTCCTGGTCAGCCGGCTGTTCGACGTGGCCGAAGGCTCCACGCTGGAGGAGTCGTCCAGCAGCTGCATCAGGCTGGAGTGGAACAAGGGCATCGTGGGTCACGTGGCCGCCACGGGACAGCCGCTCAACATCAGGAACGCGTACCAGGTGAGGGTCCTGGTCGGACCTGGCGGTCCAGGAGCGAACGACAGCCTCCTGCTGACTGAATGAATGAAATGAAAGAGTGAGTATGTACTGATTCAGAGCACCGAAAAATGAGGAGAGCAGAACAGCCATCGTCGGTTTTGTTTGTTAAAGTTAAAGAAAATCCATCATGTCTTCCCCGCTCGGTCCACATGGACGCCTCTCTTAAAGCTGCTGTAGGCAGGATTCGGCATCTCCGCCATCTTGCTTAGGGTTACCTAAGCAAGATGGCGATTTGACCCATCTAAGATGGCGATTTGATACCGGGAGCGGTCGAGATAACTTTTCAGCTCAGAACAGAGACAGATGGAGACGCTGCGCCCTCGCGGTAGAGCAGTTATGCTACACTCCTAAAGGATTATCAATGGATACTCTAACATTTAATCCAAAGAAAACACAGAAAAATTAGCATTGACTAGCAAAATCCTGCCTACAGCAGCTTTAATCCATCTTCATCTGCAAAGCCTCCAAATCTTACCGAGTTTTTCACTCAAAATGTCTCATTTTACTTAATCCACTGAAAAAGTATCTTTCAGCAAGATGAAGGGACTCGTTTGAAGAAAAAGACCATTTTCACTTTTTCTATTAGCAGATTTTTACACTTAATTTAAGAGACGTTTATCTTGAAGTGAAAACGGTCTTAGATTTAAGATGTGTTTTCTCAAAACAAGTAGCTTTACTTTGCTGACAGATCCTTTTTCAGTGGGTTTAGTAAAATGAGACATTTTCACTCAAATGCTAGTTCAAATATCTTTCTGCGATTGAGCTTCTGCAGTATGGTGGATGGATTAACACTGGCAACTCTAAAACTACCAAGTCTAGGAGAAAATGGACCAGGACCAGGACCAGGACCAGGACCAGGTCCAACAGAATAAAGACTGGGACCAGGACCAGTAGCAAAGTTTAGAAAAGTTACATCCTCTCTGTT
>NC_043747.1:2728128-2879094 GCF_902148845.1 Salarias fasciatus
CCTGTCCCGGTCCTGACCACCTGTTCTGGTCCTGACCACCTGTTCTGGTCCTGACCACCTGTCCCGGTCCTGACCACCTGTTCTGGTCCTGACCACCTGTTCTGGTCCTGACCACCTGTTCTGGTCCTGACCACCTGTCCCGGTCCTGACCACCTGTTCTGGTCCTGGTCTCACACCCGGAGGTGAGGTTCTGTGTTCTCACAGCGGAGCGCTGCTGAGGCTTTGCAGAGGACCAGGACAGTCCACACTCTGCTGCCTACGGACAAAAATGTCACACCGGCCTTTAAAGGGAGCGCGGGAGGGAAAACACTCCACCCCATCAGGCCCACACACTCACACACACTCACACACACTCACACTCACACACACACTCAGATAGCAGAGCTGGTCCGACCCTGATTCCTCAGAGGACTGTGACAATCCTTCATCCCGGCCCGGCAGAAGCAGAAGTGTCCTCCCCCTGACGGCGGGGGTCTTACCGGCAGCGGGGGGGGCTGCTGGGGGGGCTGCTGGGGGAAGTGGTCCGGGCAGTAGAGGTCCGGCAGGCGGTCCCGGCCCAGGTCCGACAGGCTCCCGGCGGCTCGCAGGCCCTTGTCCGAGCCGCACACCTTGCACAGGGCGGCGTTGCCCATGGCGGTCCCGGGACTCGCCGGGCGCTAAATGGCTCTGATAATCCGCGGCCGGTCCTCGGCCCCCCTGTCCCTCCCTGTCCCTCCCCCCACGACCCCTCACGCTCAGAGGGGGGGCCAGTCCTCGGTCTGACTGAGCCTCGCTGTGTCTGGAGAGCCGAGCGGCTCCGGAGTCATCCTCAGTCCAACTCTGACTGCTGACTAACTGCCCCCCCCGACCCCCCCTCATCTCCCCCCGCGACCCCCCCACCCACCCCCCGCCCGGCTATTTATACTCCCACCAGCCCAGCTATGCATACGGAGAGCGAGCAGACAGAGGAGAGAGAGGGTGGTCGGCCGAGGGCCGCATGCCAAACCACGGGGGGACCGGGGGGGACGGGGGGGGGCATATGGGTCAATGATCTGACCCGTCACATGAAGCACGTCAGCCTCTAAATATCAGAGGAACAGACAAAACACACGCTCTCTGCTCCCTTGACGGGTTGCTGGTTCGAATCCGAAGCAGGACGACTGGATGATTCATGTGTTCACAGTCGTTAAACCTGAACCTCAGTATGACGGTGTGTGTTCCCCGAAGGATCCTGGTTAACAAGTGTGTGCCCCCCCCCACCCCCCCCCACCCCCCCACCCCCATGACCTTTACCTAAATGTCTTCATCCGCCCTGATAGCCAACCTGCTGCAGGTTCTACTCCCCGCCTGCCCAGCCTTGCTCGTCCGCGGCACTAACTCGCTGAGCGTCTCGTCCTCACTCTGAACGGGACTCCGGTTCGGTTCTGACCGGACTGGGTCTTTGGGACCCGGTTTGAGGAGGTCAGAGGTCAACTCCCTGAGGCCGGTCCACGGGAAAACATTTCAGCGTTTTCCTTTCAGAAACATTCCTGACAGCCTTGTTTCCACCTGTTGCCATGACGACAGATGTTGCCTCCGTCCGTCTGCCGCTCGGAGCGCTTCTCCATCGATCCACATCAGAGTCAGACCTTTTCACGGCCGGACTGATGGCTCGGCGTCAGACAGGACGGCGAGGGGGGCGCCGGTCCAGCCGGGGTGGGAGAACGTCTCCCGGAGCGTTCTCACTCCCCCGATCACACCAGCCTTTGTTGAAAGACAGAAACCACATGAAGCGGTCTGTGACGTGTGATGAATGAATGAATACCAAGCGAGGCCGCCAGCGGGGCTTTAATGGAGCCTTTCTTCACGGAGCGTCCACTCAGCTTCTGGACAACAGAACAGAACCTTCTCTCTCTGCTCCGCCTCTTCCTTTTCAGCTTTTATTTTGAAATTCCAAATCAGCTGAAGGTCCCGGCGCTAATGCTAATCAGCCAGTGATGACGCAGCTAGCTTACACTGCTTGTGTGTATTTGCAGCGTTTACTTGAACATTAGAGCTGAGCTGATTTTATTTTGAAGCTTCGTCCTGTTGGAGGAAGTGGGCGTGGCCACCAGTGTTTTGATGATGTCACTGGAATGTTCTGACCAATCAGAGAAGAAGAAGGTAAAGTCACATGGTTGTTCAGAGTCTGGAAGCGGCGTGCGGTGTTCTCCAGGACGAACTTTAACCCGACTAGTCAGAGTTTGGTTGACAACGTTACGACCTGCAGCCGCGGCGAGGGGACGGAGGAGTAACCCGAGCAGAACGACCTTCTTCTCCACCAGGCCATTAGCAACACACACACACACACACATACACACACACACACACACACGCTTCAGGTTACAGCGCTAACTCGCTAACTGCTGCCGAGTTAGATCTTCAAGTTTTATTTGATAAATCAGGTTCAGATTACTAAAACAAGAACAAAAGAAAACTCAATGGAATTGAATAATTCCTCCATCTGTGTGTTATCGGAAGAGATCAACAAAAACCCAGAATCCCATCATTCCCAGACAGAGTCAATCCCAGGTCTTCTTTAAATGAATATTTTCTTACTTTGTCATTAACATCTACTGTGGCGACATGACGATAAAAACAGAAATAAAACTTACAAACTAATACAGATTTCCTGTTTTTTTTAAAGGGCATTTCTTGCTCTCTATTGAGGATTTTTATGGTGTCAAACATAGGGCTCATGGGCCAAAAACGGCCATTCAAACCCTCCATTCTGACCTGCAGAATGATGTAGAGATGAGGGAAAAACACTTGACGGTCTAAAGAAACCATTAAGAAGAGTGTTTCATAAAATTCTTGAAGAAAAGCAGAGTGGGAGCCGAGGCTACGTAGCAGCGGGAGCTAGCTACGTAGCATTAGCATCGCAGAACGAGCCGACTGCTCCTCTTGCATGAGGAACCATTAAAACATGGAAACCTCTCATTTCTCTTCCAAACGTGTGACCGGTTCTGGTTCTGATGCTCACGGTTCTCCGGTCCAGGTCAAACCGGGACGTCTGGAGACGGGAGGAGGACATGAGGAGGACGGGAGGAGGACGGGAGGAGGACATGAGGAGGACGGGAGGAGGACATGAGGAGGGCATGAGGAGGGACGGACACAGGCGTGGACTCCCCCTCTTCCCCTCCCTGCGTCTCGCTAATGATCATATATTGTTGCGGCGGCGCGTTGACCTTTATCTCCTGGCGGAGGATCCATCTATTCCCCCGTGCGGCTATATTTAGCCGCCATGCTACGTTCCTCAGCTGCCGCCGCTGTCCTGACAGGAAGCCGCGGTTTTCTACAGTCCCCATCACTGCGGCGCCGTTTCCACCTGAGACTCTGCCAATATGGACGTTCTGAAGAGGAGAAGAGAGGGCGCTGCCAGACGCCGCCGCCACCGCCGCCCGTTTAGTTTCATTAACCTTCTCTGAGCGGTGATTTCATTAACGTCTGCTCCAATCTGAGACACGCTCGTCCAATCAGGACCGCAGGAAAGTGACTCTCCGGGTCTCTGTGTCCGAGGGTCTGTAATCCAGCGGGGGGGTGGGGGGTGGGGGGGCAGACAGATTTTAATCCCCCGTCCTCCATATGGCTCGCTGGCCGCCGGCAGGAGGGGGACGGTCGATAAATCCACCCGTGTGGCTTTACGAGCTGCGGTTGCCATGGCGACGGGGTTGGACGGCGAAGCCAAATGAGAAGGAGGAGAAGAAGAAGAAGCACTTCCTGCTCCCAGCTGAGCGAAGCAGATCCAGCAGGAAACACCGGGTCTGGAGTCCGGCGTGGTTCAGTCTGCAAACACCCTGTTCAGCAGGCAACGAAGGAAACGCAACAACACAGCAATCAGCAGCGAGCGCTGACCCATCGCCACGGCAACCACATCAACGGGTACAGACAGCGTACTTTAGCCCCTAGCGTGAAGGAAGTAGCGTGCACGTGAAGAAGGAAAGGGGGGCGGAGCCTGGGAACCAAACAAACCCTGATCCTGATCGGCGCTCAGCTCGGAGCTCTGCATGGAGACGGCACGGAGCAGCAGCCTGGCGTTGCCATGGAAACATGACTTTTCTCATCTGCAGAGCCGTCTCGTTGTCAGAGGAATGTGAGAAAAGAAGAAGGACGAAGGGTCAGAGGTCATCCTCCAGCTGGATGACTCAGGAACCTCAACAGGAAGTCAGCTCCGTGCTCTAACCCGTCCTGCTCAGCCTGGTTAGACCTGGTTAGACCTGGTTAGACCTGGTTAGACCTGGTTGGACCTGGTTGGACCTGGTTAGACCTGGTTAGACCTGGTTAGACCTGGTTGGACCTGGATAGACCTGGTTAGACCTGGCTGGACCTGGTTAGACCTGGTTAGACCTGGTTAGACCTGGCTGGACCTGGCTGGACCTGGTTGGACCTGGCTGGACCTGGTTAGACCTGGTTAGACCTGGTTAGACCTGGCTGGACCTGGCTGGACCTGGTTGGACCTGGCTGGACCTGGTTAGACCTGGTTAGACCTGGTTAGACCTGGCTGGACCTGGTTAGACCTGGTTAGACCTGGTTGGACCTGGTTAGACCTGGTTAGAACTGGTTAGACCTGGCTGGACCTGGTTAGACCTGGTTAGACCTGGCTGGACCTGGTTAGACCTGGTTAGAACTGGTTAGACCTGGCTGGACCTTGTTGGACCTGGCTGGACCTGGTTGGACCTGGTTTAACTGATGAAAGACAGCCCGGCCTTCCTGTCCTGTGATTGGTCGACACAGACTCCGGTCCTCAGGCGTAGAGGTTCAGTCAGACCGAAGCTCCAGATGTTCAGACTGATTCTGAACCGCGGAACCGCCTCATCATGCTGGTGTCAAATTACACCAACCGCTGCAAGTCTGAGGTTTGCACCAGCAGGGGGAACTCCAGACTACATCCCAGTCCTGGTTCCTCCACAGCTCCAGAAACCCGGCAGGAACCCGACAGTCCAGCAGGGACGGAGAAACACACCGCTGTTTATGCTGCATCAGCAGAAACCAGACGAGGCTGGTGTCAAATTACAGCTCATCCACCAATCTGTAGCAGCTTGAGTGAGTCTGGAAACCAAACGTGATCTGTCACTGTGTTTACTGATCAAACACCGCCATTAGCGAGCGCTAGCCGTTAGCTGTTAGCCGTTAGCTGTTAGCCGTTAGCTTAGCGCCGCGCAGCAGGAAGAGACGACAGGACGCTTCAGAGAGAAGATCAGCTTCCTCCACAGACGGGCTCGTTTTTCTGTTCTGTTCTCTTGAAGGCGTCGTGACAGAGAGAAGGACAAAAGGTGTGTGTGTGTGTGTGTGTGTGTGTGTGTGTGTGTGTGTGTGTGTACTCAGAACACACACACACAGTGGAAACATCATTTCAGCTCAGTTTGATCAATGCTGCCAGAGGAGGCTGCAGTGAGAGAGCATCTAAAACACAGTGTGTGTGTTTGTGTGTGTGTGTGTGTGTGTGTGTGTGTGTGTGTGTGTGTGTGTGTGTGTGTGTGTGTGTGTGTGTGTGTGTGTGTGTGTAGGGAACAGTGAACCTGCTTAAAATAGCAGGTCAGACGCCCACAGAGCGAAGGGAAGAGCTGTGATTGGAGGAGGACACACACACACACACACACACACACACACACACACACACACACACACACACACACACACACACACACACACACACACACACACACACACACACACACACACCCCTCAGCTCTCCTGGTTTCAGCACCTTGTTTCCTGCCTTCCCGACATTCTGACGTTGTGGTAATTGTGTGATTTTCAGGCTGTGTTATCCCGAGCTGCTCTGAGGCAGGGGGGACAGGAGACGTCCGGAGCAACATTTCAAGCTTTATTCGTCTCTTGTTCCTCTGATTTGAATCCTTCGGGGCTTCAGGACCCCTTCGGGGCCGGCCGAGGATCTGCCTGCTGGAAGGGTTTTGTATTGAAGTGCTCACAGGTCTGAGGCCTCCTGGTAAAGTGTGTGTGGAGACGAGAGCTGAAGGTTCGGACGTGAACGGGCTGAGTCGGCTCCGCAGAGACTTCTGGGAAACGGAGAGAATTAAAGCTGTAACTGACATGAAGCCCAGCAGCTGAGGACGGCGGTGCTGGACTCCTCTGGAGGCATCGTGCCACGTTAGCAGATAACACAGAGTCTGACACGAGGTAGCTGTAATTCACAGAACTGCTGAGCGTTTAGGAAAAAACCCCATTATGGGTAGTTCGGGATTGTTCCTCGGACTATTTATTCCCTGTTGCCATGGTTACCAGTCACACTCGTCTGCTCGTTGAAATGTCTCCTGAAAGCTTTCATTTCTCCTCCAACATGATAAAACTGGGAGAGGAGTGTGTGAATGTCTTCAAGCTGAAAATAAAGAGATTCATCCCACCGCCAGGGAGGCGGCCATTTTGAATGATGTCATGAATCTCCCATGATTCTCAGCTCACCTCAGCTGTTATTTGGGGCATTGAGGTGAGGAAGCAATTTACTTTATCAATTTATCATTTTTTCTATATTTTTATTATTTTATTTTTTGCATGTTAATATTATTAAACCGTTTAAATTATTTAATTTTATTTTTTTTTAAACTTGTTTTATTTTTATTTTTTTAATTTTTCATTATATATTTTTTTACATTTACAAAAAGCTCTCTTTCGCAGTGCCTTGACCTGAAGCAACGTAAAACTATTGCCTTTTTATTCATTGCAAAACTAAAAACTAGTAGCCAGCGGTTACATCTGGACGAGTGCCGCTCGCTCAGCACTGCTCGCATTCTGAATTCTGAGCTCTGTATAAACATTAAATCCATTTAAAGAGAGTTTTGGGAGCGATGCCGATAACGTGACGCCCGGCCGCTGGATCGCGAGGCCGAGCGAGGTTTGCCGCAGCAGACACAGCTGCTCTCTCTCCTGGAACGCCGCGGCCGAGTCACGTCCAGAACGCCACATTAGCCGGCGCTAATGGGCTAACCTTAATAACGTGTAAAAAGCGTGTTTTCCCGTTGGGGCTCTGGCTCGGACCCTCCTCCACCACGCCACCGTCTAATCTCCGCCACAGCTGCACGCTGAAATGGTTTTAATCTGTGGCTCTTCCCCCCCCCCCGCCCCCCCGCCACGCCACGTATGGACCTGCTGGATTACCGGCTGATGCTCGTCCTGCGGCTCTTCACTCTGCTCAAACTTCCTGGGACTCCGGTGGAGCTTTCCCCGGTAAACACACCAAATCACCCGGATTACCGTGTTTTTCACCGCTAATGACTCGTTTTTTAATATTAAACTGGGAAATGTCCTGTTGACGGACTCCCCCAGCTCGCTAAGCCATACACACACACACACACACACACACACACACACACACACATGCAGCGTGGCTGGATGTGGAGTGAACTGGGATTGGTAAAATCCAGGATTAGAGTGTTTTTTTTTAATCTGGTTGCTCCAGAGACACCAAACCGAGGCGGCCCGGCCGACAGCAGAGCGTTCTGGAGGTTCTGCTTCCCACAAAGCGCCGCCGCCACCGCCGCCGTGAGGCCATCAGAGGGTCTGGAGGGTCGGGACGAGGACCCGTCTCTGGAGTTAATCCAGAGACTGGACCTCTTCTGGAAAAAACATTTCAGCATCTTGCAGTCTGAGCCGGCTGCTCCTCAGAAATAAAACACCCGTCGCTTTCAGAATCCAGAAATAACCTGACGGCAGGTTCCGGGGGTTCAAACACACGTTCTGCCGAGGCGTTCCCTCAGACGTAACGTTTATCCTGCTCCCGCGTTAGAAAATACGATAAGATTTGTTTGTGGTGATGCTTCATAACTTTCTCCTCTGCATTTCAAACTCCTGATAAACTCCACAAATGGAACACAGAACTGATCCCTGCAGGCCATCCTGGTGGGATCCATTAGCAGCTAGCTACTAGCAGCTAGCTATTAGCTGTTAGATATTAGCAGGAATCTATTAGCAGTCAGCTGTGAACCGTTAGCTATTAGCTGTGAGACGTTAGCAGTTTGCTACGAGCTGTTATCAGCTCGCTATTAGCATTTAGCTGTTAGGTGTTACCTATTAGCAGTTAGCCGTTAGCTATTAGCTATTAGCAGTTAGGTGTTCACAGTTAGCTGTTAGCAGTGAGCAATTAGCTCTCTCTTGTCTCACAGAGCGAAGGTCCCGGGTTCAAACCCCGGCCGGCCATTCTATGTGGAGTTTGCATGTTCTCCCCCATATCTCCTCCTGCTTCCTCCTGCGGGTGTGAATGTCAGCGTCTGCGGCCGTCTGTCTCTGTGACCTGTCCCCTCCTGTCCCCTCCTGTCCTCAGACCTGTCCGGACAGTCGCAGGTGATTGGACCCTCAGCTGTCCCTCGTCCGTCCATCCAGCCCAGCGTCCTCTGAATTAACAGTTACATAAACGTCAAAGGAACCTTTATCTAAAAGCACAATAACTCAGCAGGACAGTCTCCATTAACAGAGTCCAGCAGATAAATCCACGGCTCAGTGCTCAAAATACATGTTTTCCTCCGTAAATCTCTGAAGATTACGGATTAAAGATGCTCAGGGTTGTGTTTTCCTGCTGGTGAATAACCTCCACCTTCCCTCCATACCGCCTCTCCGTCCTCCAGGAAAAGACAAAATGAATAATTCAGCAAAAAGTACGAGTTAGACACATTTCACACGTATGGCTGATGAGAGTCATCCCCGCCCACAGAGTGGGAAGAGAGAGCGGAGACAGAGAACGTTCTGGAACAATGGAAGGTTCTCGTGAGTCAGACATCGACCGGCGCTCGGGAAGCGCTTCACCTCCATCTGGACCGGAGCAACAGGCCCAGAGCGTTAAAAGAAGTGAAGAGACGCTGTCAGAAACAAACCAGCGCCGGGAAAATGGCCCGTGGATTAGAGCGTCCGCCGAACCGGCGGCGGATTAGCATTACTCCGTCAATCTGCCATATTTCAGAGATAGAGACAGAAAGCAGAAGAAAGAGCCAGGGAGGGACAGATTAAGGGAGGAGTTATGTAATCTCTGGGCAGCGGCCCCGGGGGGCGTGTCCCTCCTGCAATTAGGCCCGCGATGGGAGCGCCAAACAAGTTGGTGAGATAAGTCTTGACTGAGACAGATGGCGGATCACTTCCTCTGGAGTCACAGACACCGCTGGTGGATCAGTCAGTCTTTACGCCACACTCCCATCATTTCACAAAGAAATGAAACATAAGGGAGTTTGACTTTGAGATTAAAATGAATACATTAGATTTTTGGAGAAGCACTTTGATAAGAGGTGAGATGAAGTTCAGCTCTTCATGATCTCGTCTTGCTGAAAACCAGGATCCAGCCTCTCGCTCCGGTGTTGTGTCTCTTTAAGCTTGAGAGCCAAACAGCCGTCGCTGGCCAGCCGTCCAAACCACATTAAACCGGGATTCTCTATCAAAAAACACAAACACTGACTCATTCTGCCATTCAGAGCAGCGCGTGTGTGTGTGTGTGTGTGTGTGTGTGTGTGTGAGCTCCCGTCCCAGGATTCCTATACCTTCAGAGATCCAGGGAAAGAAAAACACTCAGTGTGATCACCAGCAGTGAGATGTGAGAGAAAAACAGGTTTACAGGATGATTTTTCATCACTGCGTCCAGAAAAGTTGCCAGAAACTCAGAGATAATGACTACAAGAGCAACACAAGAACACAGTGTAGCTCTCTCTCCATCATCGATAAACATCAACCACCAAACACAGTCAGACTCTGGCGACCCCTCCATGGCTGAATCAAACCACACCAACGTGGACTTACTGCAGTAGGAATAAAAGCTATGGACGAGCATGTTGTGCTGATGCAGGGGCAGAATTCACAGCTGTGGGACAAATACAGCAACCTTTCACTGTCTCTTCCTGTTCTTCTGATCGCTCTTGTTTAAATAACCAAACACTGATTTGTTTTTTAAGAGAAGCACAGACACACTGTAACTGGGACAGGTTGTGTTTCCTCAGCTGCCAGACGTTCACTCAGAATTACCTTCCAAACACTAAACCTACAGAAGTCTCCACAGGTGACCTCCTCACTGGCGAGCCCGCCATGATCTACTGACCAAGGAAAACAGAAACCATGACTGACGTCCAGTGTTCAGATCAGCACTCAGACACGGACGTCATCCTGTTTATACACACGAAAGACTTACTGAGCATGAATCGTTCATTTAATACCTGATTCTCCTCCATGTCACTGTGTGGCAGCAGGCGTCAGTGTGGTTGGTTTTGGGTTCAAGCTCTTAGAGGAGACCTTATCAGCGAGGCTGCGACCTCAGAGGTGCTCCATGAGGAAAATCAGCTGTGAAGTATCGGGCATTGCTGGCTGGATTGGCTCAGACTGAACACGTTTGGTTTTAGTCGGTATTGATATGATACTCCGAAACACCAGTGATGCAGCGAAATGGAGGTTTTCTCAATATCTGATATAATTATTACAGTTATGGCCAATTTACTGATATCAGTATAAAAAGCAGTTTCTGTGATCATTTTGTAAACTGAAAACCATCTAAACACTGAATAACAAAAGTAATCAATTTCCAAAACTTCATATACATAACTAATACAATCAAATAACGTTGTTAGTTTCAGGATAACTCTAAAGCTTTAAAACCTCCATGACAGTTCAGTTTAACTTTAAAGTTTCTACTCTGAACACACAATAAAATTAAAATAACTTGACAAGGTTTTACAACCTGATAACAATTCAGTCAATTTCTGTGAAATAGACGAAATCGGAAATATCCATGTCCCGATACATCCTCACTGATCAAACGTATTACGAACAGACACCGGGGTCTGATCAACCGGAACTATAAAGCAAATGTTCAAACACTTTTCAGAAAACAGCCATAAAAAAGCACCGGTCCACGAGTTGGTTGTCAAATAAAAACCAACACGAGTCGTGTCAACTTACAACAATGAAGCTACAAAATGAAAAGACTGAGCTACAACTTGTTTTTGCCTCAACTCAGACCAGCCCACTGCTGACCGGCGTCTGATCCGACCACGGCCCTGCGGTGAGCCGCCCTGCGGCGGTGAGCCGTCCTGGCCGGGCGGAGCAGCAGACTGACGGGAAACACCCGGCCGATCGGTATCCTGAGCCCCGGCCGGGCGGAGGAGCTGCTGCGGTCCGGATCGCGCTGCGGAGCTTCGGCTCCCGGCCGGACGCCGTCCTCTCACTCGGACCAGAGGAAGGTGAAACAGGAGGGCGGAGCTCAGCTGCGCGGAGCCGACGGCCTCGTCTCCGGGCCAAAACACACAGATGGACACCAGACATTCACCGAGTCCTCCTGCTCCTGGCTTCACCCTCTCATCTGTCATCCGTTCACCGTTGGATGACAGACCCAGCCTATACAAGGTCAGGCTAGCATGACCTTTGACCTCTGGGCACCAAAGTGACTCAGAGCCGACATGGAACCCAAACTCTTTCAAAACATCCCAAACTCCTGAAATCTGCTCCAATACTAAAACAACAGCGACTTGAGGCTGAAGCCTCAGGTTTCTCTCAGCTAGCATGAAGCAGCTAGCTCCATGCTAGCAGCTGCAGTTCAGCAGCACAGTCCAGATCTGAGTCACTCCAACGGGTGAAAAAAGTCAGAGATTTACTGTCAAAATAATGAAAATCACTGAAGAAACGTTCTCTTTAAGCAATCTGCCTTCTCCATCCGCTGTCTTGGTCCAGTGTTTTCTCTCAAACTGGGAGGTGTGGGCGGGGCTAGGTACACTTCCTGGTTCCAGAGCCAATCACATTTGAAACAAGCGGCACAATATTCTGTATTTGTGCTGTCGGTCACATGACGCCGCGCGCCGCTGGTTCAACTCCCCTCAAGAGTCTAAACTCACTGAAACTTTCAACCTGGCAACCCGCTGGATACCCTCCGAAGGGCAGAGGGGAGAGAACGTCACACGGCGTAACGTTACTGAACGCACCTCGAAAGACTCTGCAGGCTCTGCTGCATGTTGTCAACGTCCAGCTCAGGTCATAAAACTACAGGAGACGTGGTTCAGAGGACGAATCCTCTCCTCAGGACTCCGATTCTCAGTGACACAGAGGAAGAGAAGACAGGAAAGAAAGGTTTGACAGTCGCTGAGGGACGTTATGAAACCAGCCGGTTCAACTGCTTCTGCCTGTCAGCAGCGTCAGAGACGAGGAGGGAGACGAGACGAGACGCTGAGGACCAAACTACTGGAGGAGACGAGACGAGACGCTGAGGACCAAACTACTGGAGGAGACGAGACGCTGAGGACCAAACTACTGGAGGAGAACAAGCGTTAGCATAGCATTAGCCACTTGAGCACATGAAGAAACGCCCTGAACAAGACGGCTTGTTGAATCTGAAGGTTTTTCTGCCAGAGTTCCTCGTCTGAGACGCTCAGTCAGTCAAACTGAGACAAACATCCGAGTCTCATCATGGATTTCATAACATTCTGCTTTAACGCCTCACCGGACGCCTGCTGAGACGGGGAAATAGAAACAATAAAGCTCATTTTACGCTTCAGTAGATGACATCCTGCACACACACACACACACACACACACACACACACACACACACACACACTCTTATACACCAGTTAGACATCAGCTCTCTCAAAGTCACCAAAATATCACCTATTCAGTCCGTCTGTCCTCTGTTAAAACGTAGTTTTTTAAATTAAAGGACATTAAATATGATAGAGCATAATAATAAAAAAAGCTCATTTTCATCTATTTTTTTGAAGGGGTATTTTTCCTAATATTCCTGATTTTAAGGAGAAAGGCATCGACCAGACCTGCTGACTGAATGATTGTTCGGTATTGAAGCTAACAGCGTTAGCATCGCTGTGTTTTCACGCTAACATCAAGCTAATCCCCTACAGTCTCCTTCCTCTCTGCTTTTTCATTCATCCACAAATGACTTATTTAGATTTATTACAGTTTAAAAAGACTTTAGTCATTACACTGATGTGACTTTCTCATGTTGTTTTATTTATTTTTCACTTGTTTTGTTGAGCGTCATCCAATCATGTCTCAGTAGCAGCTAGCATGTCCTCTACTTCCACTTCATGTGACGGCGGCGTGTAATGATCCCAGCAAACACTTCGGTCTGATTCATATTTAAAGATCAGCAGGGGCGATCACGGACGACATGAATATTTCACTGGTGAAACGTCACGCGGCGTTTTAATCCCCGCTGAGATTCAGGACCGAGCGTCTTGTTTCCAGTGATCCACTCAGCGTGACCGCTTCTGATCAAGAGTCCAACTTTTAACCAAACACACTCAGGAAAACCAGGCGGCCGGCAAATCTGCATGAAAGTGGCGGAGCGTGACGGCCCAGCACACCTCGGTGTTTACCGCTGAAGCCAGCAGGAGGAGGAGGAGGAGGAGGAGGAGGAGGAGGAGGAAGGCTGTTTGCCGGCGAGTGCAGACGCGCTCAGAGAGCAAACAGACAGAAACACACTGCGCCGCAGAGCAATGCACCAAGAGACCAGAGCGGCTGCAGGACGCCCGGGGACAGGACGGGGACAGGACGGGGACGGGACGGGGACGGGCGGTGTCCCCGGGAGGAGGAGGAGGAGGACTTCTCTTGGTGTGTGATGAGTTTTATTTCGGGGGGTGGAGGTGGCGGTGGGGGGTTGATGGAACAGTTGTGTCCAGGCTGGACAGATCTCCTGACCTTCAGTGATAAAGACTCACGAAAGACGACAAGACAGAGATGATGGTGCAGCACCTCCACCCTCCACCTCCACCCTCCACCCTCCACCCTCCGCCCCCCGCCCCCCGCCCCCCGCCCGGTCTCCTACGGTCCTTCTGAATGACAGGGTCTTCTGGACGTGGGGATGGAGGTGGAGGTGGGATGGATGGACTGAACGGTGAAACACACACGGGGACGGACGGGGCTCGACCCCGGTACCTTGCGCTTGCGCTCGGCGCGCTCCCGGGAGCGCCGCCTCCTCTCCCGGGCTTTCTCCAGAGCCTTGAGGTCCGGAGGCTGGTCCATCTCGGACCGGGCCTTCTTAATGTGAGCCGCCGCGTGAGCCATGGCGCCCGGGGGCAACGCAACGCCGTCCGAACACTACGGGAAGTCCTGTCGGAGGAGGGCTGCGGGGACGCCGATCGTCCACCTGACTGGCGGGGGGACGAGCACCGATCGTCCACCTGAAGGACGGAGGGGGGGCTTTCTGTCAGCCAGAGGACGGAGGCGGACTAGAGCTGTCCTCAGTCCTCTAACCCAGCAGCTCTGCTCAGCCGAGCTCCGAGGCTTCCTCCCTGCTGCCCGGATAACTGCATCTGACTCCAGGATGGGAGGAGGGGGGGCGGGCTGCAGAGGGGGGGCGGTCCGGACGGGAGGGGCGGTCCGGCCAGCGCCACACCAATAGGGGAGCAGTCCGTCCCTCCGTCCCTCCCTCAGCCACTCCCGCTGCAGAGGTACCAAGCAGACGCTTCCCTCCAATTCACCGAGCGCTCCACTTCCCCGCTGAGGGGAGGGGCTGTCAGGATTACTGGGGGGGGGGGGGGGGGGGTCGGAGGAAACAATATGTGGGAGGGGACACAGGACACGGAAGCATCAGCATGTGTCCTTTGGAGAAAAAAGGAAAAGAGTAAGGGGTGTACCACTTTGACTCAAACCGGAGGGGGAGGGGGGCGGATTCACCACCACCCCCCCCGTTAGCAGGAGAGCGGGTGGTACGGTCCGCCGGGTGGCTGGAAGATTCCACAGTTCCACAGCAAACACTGCATTCACCGCTCCATGAGACGGAGGAAGAATGTCTGCTTGACATGAAGACGAAGACGCTGTGTGAGGATGGAGGAGGTGTGCTGAGACCACGGGCTCACTGTCCCTGTCCGTGGTGCTGAGACCCCCCCCCCCGTCCCTGTCCATGGTGCTGAGACCGCCCCCCCGTCCCTGTCCATGGTGCTGAGACCGCCCCCCCGTCCCTGTCCATGGTGCTGAGACCCCCCCCCATCCCTGTCTGTGGTGCTGAGACCACGGTCTCACTGTCCCTGTCCATGGTGCTGAGACCCCCCCCCTGTCCCTGTCCATGGTGCTGAGACCGCCCCCCCTGTCACTGTCCATGGTGCTGAGACCGCCCCCCCTGTCCCTGTCCATGGTGCTGAGACCGCCCCCTCCGTCCCTGTCCATGGTGCTGAGACCGCCCCCCCTGTCCCTGTCCATGGTGCTGAGACCCCCCCCCCCCCCCCCCCCCTGTCCCTGTCCGTGGTGCTGACGGGACGCTAACGGGGTTTGAAGGCAGCGGTCAGAACAAAAACACACAGCAGAGGTTTCCTGACAGTCCGTCACTCTGAAACCTCCAGAGAACTTCCTCTGCAGCCCCCCCTCCTCACATGGGCCTCACCCTTTTCTGCTCTTTGATACTGATACTGTGGCGCCACCATGTGGCCTGAGCCAGCATTACAACCACGACACAGCAGCCCTCCAGAGCGTGGCTGGACTCCCAGAGCATCGATCATTCCTCCTGGACTCGTCTGAAATGTTCGCTCTGGATACCAGTCGCTGGTTCTCGGTACCAGATCCTGGAGAGCGCCAGACATCACTCACTGGGCTCTTGACAGAAAGAGTCTGAGATAATAAATATCTGTCACCAAGTCTTTATGTGAAGAAACATACTGATTTAACTGAAAGCGTTTCCTTACTTTATTTTATATTTTAGAGACATTTAAACCCACCACGTGATTTTAGTATGATCAGACATTTCGGTTCTTTTAGCTAGCTTAGCTTAGCTGCTCCTTTGCCTTCTATACTTCTTTGTTTTTTTACTTTTTTGTCTTGTGCTATTTCTGAACTTCAAAAAAAATCTAACAAAAATGCAAAAAATATTTTAATGACAAAAAGTTTTTTGCATTTTTGTTTGATTTTTTTAAAGTTCAGTTTTCCAAATTAGCATAGGGGCTAATGCTAATTTAGCATCACACTTTTAAGTCCACTAAATTAGACATTTTACTTTGGCAGTAATTTTTAAAAAGTGGAGAAACGGCCGTACATGTAGACTGTTCGGTCACTGAAGCTGTGGTGGGACGCAGGAGGATGCTTCGAGCACCGATTAGAAACGAAGCGGCGAAACGGTGAAGCTTAACGCCTGCTAATCCAGATCTCGGCTACCAGACCGCCGCGGATCAGGACGTCTTAGCATTACACCGAGGAGCTTCTCTGAGGGTCTCGCACTGATTACAGGACTTCCAGCTGCTTACCTGGCCAACCCCCAGACCGCGCTAGCACGCTACGCTAACCAGCTCGTCTGCTCGGAGGGACGAGAATTCCTCGCTTTAATCCTTAAAACTCATTTTAAAAAACATGAATTCATCTGGAGCTGCAAAACAAGTTCAACCTTTAAAAAGATCCACCAGGAAAGTTTCATTTATATAACAAAAATAAGTATTTTAAGCATTTTCTTCTAGTTACACTGCTTTAATTCTGAAAACTGTAATACGTTTGTAGTAGATTTTGTTTTTTCTTTTACTATTTTAAGTGAATTTGGCAATTTTTTTTGTTGGTTTATTTTTCCTTTTGAGCGATTTTTTTTTAATTTTTTTCATTCGTTAATTTTTTTAGTTTTTTTTTTTTTTTTGCCAGTTTAAACATTTAAAACATTTTCTCTCTCTTTTCTCTTTTTTTTAATTTAAACAGATTTTGCTGAACACACTTCATCACATTTTTTATCTGTTTCGTCGATTTTGGGCATTTCAAACCATATATTTTCCTTTTTAACCATTAAAAAAAAGCTTAATCAGTTTTTTCCAGTTTTTGGTTTAAGTTTGACCATTTTAGGGAATTGTACAGGTTGTACTGCTGCACACTTTGGGATATTTGATTACATTTTGGCTTTAAAATTTTTTTTTATTTGTTTTATTATTTATCCATTCATGCCAACTGTAACTCCACTCTCTTTAAATGATTTTTTTTGTCATTTCGCCTTTTTTTATTTGCTGTTGCTGGTTTTTTTCATTCTTTTTATTTTTTGGTTTTTGCGCGTGTATTAAATGTAAATATTTCAGGGCGTCCGTGTTTTCAGGTGTGTTTTTACTGGCTCCATTCCCTCATCAGCAGCAGGTGACGTGGTTTCCAGTGTGAACCTCCTCTAACGGTCGACTTACCTGGAGCGAGAGAGAAAAGGTTCCGTTCAGACAACAGGAACAACCTTTGATAAATTTCAAATCTGTGTTCAGATCGTCGAAACCTCTCAGATTTATTCGCCACGGCGCCAAATTCACATCACAGCTCGGTTTCTTAGCTAAGCCAGCAGCTGAGACACACATTTCACCAAGGCTCTCTGGACGTTACCGTTTGTCTGAAGAAATGTCAGGATTTCCACAGAATCGTCACCATCTGACCTCACACGGTGTCCTCACACCACGGATTGGGAACCAGTCATTAGAACCAGGTGCTCATTTCTCCCGTCGCATTAAAGGGATGAGCAAATGTATAAAGAGCAAGCACGGCCTGTTTGCAGGTGGAGGGGGTGGAGGAGGGTGGTAGTGGGGGGTGGTAGTGGGGGGTGGTAGTGGGAGGGTGGAGGGGGTGGGGGGGTGGGGGAGTCTCAGGGGAGCGGGGCAGACAAAGAGGCGCTGTTAGCCGGGCCACGCCTTCGCCATGAGCTCCTAATTTGTTATCGCGGAGCTGAATTAGCTGCTCCTGTCGAGAGAGTGTTTTGAAGTGCCGCTGAACACGAGTGTGGAGATTCACCTGCTCCCATTGTGTCTGACGCCTGACGGATTCTCTCTACCAACCACTTCAACACCATCGCTCACCGCCGACAAGCTAGCAGCAGCAGAGGGGGGGCTGTGGTCCTGGAACAACACTATATACATTATATGCAAACCCCCTGTGTGTGTGTGTGTGTGTGTGTGTGTGTGTGTGTGTGTGTGTGTGTGTGTGTGTGTAGGTGTGTGTGTGTGTGTGTGTGTGTGTGTGTGTGTGTGGACTGAGCTGTACCGTGCTGCTAGTAGCATCAACAGGGAGCAACTGGAGCTTTTCTCAACACTCAAGCTTCTGTCCAGTAAACCGAGGATCCCAGGAGCCCGAACCAGGCTAAACCAGACCGATCCAGACCGAACCAGGCTAAACCAGACCGATCCAGACCGAATCAGGCTAAACCAGGCTAAACCAGACCGATCCAGACCGATCCAGACTGAACCAGGCTAAATCAGACCGATCCAGACCGAATCAGGCTAAACCAGGCTAAACCAGACCGATCCAGACCAAACCAGACTGAACCAGACTGAACTAGACCGATCCAGACCAAACCAGACTGAACTAGACCGATCCAGACCAAAGCAGACTGAACTAGACCGGTCCAGACCAAAGCAGACTGAACTAGACCGATCCAGACCAAACCAGACTGAACTAGACCGATCCAGACCAAACCAGACTGAACTAGACCGATCCAGACCAAAGCAGACTGAACTAGACCGGTCCACACCAGTCCAGATCCAGACTGTTCCAGCTTCATGTGACAACAGGGAAGCACTGTCAGTGTTTAACAACATGAACGTCTGAAGGTCTCGTCAGTCAAGAGACTACAATGCTACAGAGCAGTTAGCGCCTTCAGTCTGACCCCGTTCTGGTCTGACCCCCCCCCCCCCGTGATGGATCTCAACCTGAAGTCATTCCTCCTGAACGCTGTTGCCTAGCAACAAGGCAGCGGGGCGTGGCCAGGCGAGCCGGCGGAGAGGGGGTCTGTGTGGGGGTGTCGGGCGAGGCCGTCCCCGGGGTCTCATTAGCTCACTGATGAACACACACACACACACACACACTGGGTGAGAGGGAGTGTGTGTGTGTGTCATAACATCTATTATGTGAACGTCATGAAGAGAGCAGTCAGCTGATCCCCGCTCTACCCACAACAGACACAAAAAGGGCGAGCGAGGAGAGAGAGAGAGGGTGTGGCGGCGGAGGTCGATGGAGAATCCCCCCAGAGGCCGCCGCCCACCCCGCCCCCACCCACCCCCACCCGCCCCCACCCGCCACATTATTCCTGTTAACACCTCCCTGAACCTGACCAGGAAGACCTGCTGTTAGATATGAAGCGATCCTCCTGAGAGCTGGAGGACGGAGGAAACATGACGCTAACATGCTAACATGCTAACATGCTAAGAGAGCCATGCTGGATCTATGAAGCGCTCAAATTTCATGCTTTATCAGTTTTTCGTTGATCTTATCCATAAAGTAGCGTACAGAACGACACACTCTCTATATAATCACTTGTAGATTCAAGCTAGCTCAAGTGGTGTATTAGCATAAACTCCTCCCAGTGCTCCACGCTCAAGAAGGAAAACATGTCAAAAAAAGTGTTTGCATGAAATTGCAAGTTCACATCTTTAGCAGAGACGCTAAGCTACAGACGTTTAGTCGTTAGCTGCTAAATGCTATATAGCTTTGACGACGGCTAGTCGCTAGCTGGTTTTTCAGATGTTCGGATCTTAAATGACAGAATATTTCTTTGGTTTAACCTTTAAAGTTTGTTTCTGTATTAAAACCGACGATGAGGCTGTTAGCCGACATGCTAAACGGCGCGTTAGCCTGGTGAAATCCTTCGCTAAGCGTCCACTACGGTGACACTTCTCGTTGTAAACTGTGTTTTCCCGACAGGTTTTAATCTGTGAAGTAGCTTTTGAGAGCTGACCGTCACATGTGGAAGGTTCTCGCTACGTTCTGTAGAGTGACGGATCGGAATGATTAGCATTCCGTCACATTAGCACCACTTTAAATCTGACTGAACCAGCTCCACGGCCGCCGAGAGCCGAGAACCGCTCAGTGTGGGGGACTATGGGGGGATCAGGGGGACTGAGAGGACGGATCCTCCTGAAAGAGACGCCGGAACCCCGGATGGACGGCGGGCGGAGGGAGGAACCCAGGGCGGAACGGTACCGACAGGAGAGAGAACCGTCTTTTAACTGATGAAAACAAACATTCAGCTGCGTGAAAACTAAGACACCTGAAAGAGTTTTATGAAAATGTTCAAATCACCATGAAAACGCTTAAATTATCGGAAACATCTGAAAGGTTTCCAGGTTTAAAGTTCAGGAATCTGCAGAACATTTTACACAAAACAGGATCTTTAAGCAGTTCAACAGCTCTAAACTCCAAAAGATCATCATGATCCAGAACATTCTGAAGAACCCGGACCCCTCCAGTCCCCCACAGACCAAACTGACCCAGAACCTGACCCTGGACCCCTCCAGTCCCCCACAGTCCAAACTGACCCAGAACCTGACCCTGGACCCCTCCAGTGGACCAGGAAACCCATGAAGACTCTACACATCCAGTACTTCAGTCCAGCTCCTAAACCTCTGGGAGCCTAGTCCAGAAGCTCAATAAAGCACTAAAGACCGAGGAACCTGAGTCCAGAACCTGACGACTGTAGCGTCTGACCCTGAGGCGGAGACAGAGTGTAGACCTACAGGACTCAGAGCCTGAAGCCGCCTCGCCCCGCAGCTCACCTGTCCTGATGCTCCCACCACCATGCCTGAGCTCATCGGTTCTCCCCACAGGCTGCAGAACCTCCAGAACCTCCGGGTCCAGGAAATCCAACCAGAGCGTTGGAGGGAACCTCACTCCCAGGTGTGTGTGTGTGTGGGTGTGTGTGTGTGTGTCGCTGAATAAAACATGGAGAGGGAGGGAGCTGGGACGGGCTGAAGACTGAGTGGATTAGTGTGGAACGTGCTGGAGGTATTAACACACTGCGGCCACACACACACACACACACACACACACACACGCACACACACACACAGATGCGCGCCGAGGGGTGTGTGCATTCTTAGAAAGGATTACGTGGACGAAAATAGAAGAGTCTTTTCTACTGACCTAGAATCACAGTGTTGTGGTGAAGAGACAATGAAAGGTGGACAATGAGCACGCACACACACACACACACACACACACACACACACAGGTGAACACTTCCCCCTGGATCAGATATCTGCTTTCTCGTTGGCCACGTTGCTTTCAGTGTTCAGCAGTTTGATTTTCTTTAAAAGTCATTTTAGTTTTTCTTCTTTGTTTTGTTTGTGTTTATTTGTTCCGGTCAGAGCCGACACTGAGGCCTGTTTTTACTCATTTCCCAACCTGAGTCAGCCCTAATCCACACATGACGGGAACTCCAGGAAACAAACATCCGGTCGGCTCTACTGATCTGATGTGTTAATAAATGACCGATATCGATGCAGATTAAGTCCTAAGTCCCAGCGGTAGAGCCCCCCGGACAGGAGTGCTCTGTTAGGGTACAACACAAAACTTTGTGTCGAATAGAAGCAGCTTCAGGCCTAAATGTTCCTGGGTTATGGATAAACTGTGGCTTCAGTGTTTGTGCATCAGGACATCAGGAGAACGAGTCACAACCAGGCAGTTCATGCAGCAGGCCTTTAGGGGGCGCCGTGACTCCGCAACTCTGCCACAAACACACCGGAGAAGAAGACACGGAGCTCTGCGCTCCACGAGAAGACGACGCCATCGGTGGCTCCCGAGGACTCTGGGAGGCGGACTTGAGAAATGTTTTTCCACCCGGGTTCCAGTGCAGCCTCATCCGGCCCACGCCGCAGGAGGGCGGAGCTTCCTCCGCAGGAGGGCGGAGCTTCCTCCGCCCTGAGCCCTGCTGACGGAGGACAGGCTCTGCCGGAGCTCCAGGTGCGGCTGCAGCGGAGCAGAAGGAGGGCGTGATTCCGGCGTTACCGCTGTTCATCAGCGTCAGCCGCCGCTGCTCTGCTCTGCTGCCGCTCAGCGGCGGTCCCAGGTCCCAGGTCTCTGCAGCCAGGACGGGGACGGCTGAGCAATCTGGGGAAGCGGTCCCACAAAGGGACTCTGTCTGGTCCCCAGGCCTCAGCGGAACCCTGCGGCAGTGGAAGAGAGCCGCTGACCTCTGACCTCTGACCTCTGCCCTCTGCGCTGCGTGGGATAAAGTCCTCAGTGTGAACTCGGGCGGAGCGGAGCGTCAGCAGAGCGCTCCCAGATCCACGTGACAGGCCGCCTCGTCTCTTCCGTCCTGTCGGCTCGGAGACGCCGGAGGAGCGAGAGCGGCGAGCTGCTGACGTCACCAGGCGCCGCTCCGGCCAGCAGACCGGCCTTCGTCTCCTCCTCCTCCTCCTCCTCCTCCGGCCGGCGAGCCGTCACGTCTCCATGGCCGACCCGCCGCTCCGGTTCGTCGTCCAGGCTCCTCCTCCCAGCGGCGCTCGGCCGGCGTTCCACTTTGAGTTCCCGTCACTGATCATGGCGCTTCCAGCTCGGCTTGATGTTTTAAAACAGAAAAAAACACTGGAAAGAGTTTCTACTGGAGTCTGTCATCTGGAGACGATTCAAACGAAGGTTTAATGGATGAGATCCGTCAGCAGGAGGCTCCAGAGTGTTTCCACACAGTTCTCACCTCCCTGAGGTTCTCCTTAAAGGAAAAATGAGTTAAATTAAAAACGTTCCCATTTCTTCTGTGTATAACAATCTGCCTCCTCCGTCAACGTCTTGGCCAAGGGGTCCTCCATACTTTAGTGGGCGGGGCAAGTCTGTCACTACTTCCTGTTTCCCGTAGCCAGTCACGACTTCCTGGTTCCTGTAGACCGTCCCTACACCAGGATCGGGTCTGTCTCTCCACTGAGAAGCGACAGATCATTCAGAGCGTGAATCAGACTGTAGTATCGGCGCAGCCAGAGTTCAGTACTGACACCTTTAAAGCAGCGGTGTCGCTGCATCTTTACTTAAAATTCTATATTTATATAATATGGAGAACAAAAACATTTATTTGAGGGGAAAAATTATTTTTTTTTCATGTGGGGGGGTTGTGTTTGTACTTTTCAGACTGAAGCACCGATGTTGTATTTCCACTTTTAAATGTTTTGCTCCCAACAGCTGATTCAGCACGCTGCCGATTCCATCTCCCTCTGCTGGGTCGTCATCGTGTTTAATCAGTGGGGGGCGCCACTCCGGCGTTCGGGACGTCCCGTCTCGGGTGGGGGGGGGGGGGTCCGGAGAGGCCTCGCAGACACGGATTAGCCATAAACACAAAGGTGATGCTGGCTGCAGCTAACTGGATTATCCCCACCGCCCGGCTTCATGCCGCCCCGCACACAGATGGGGGGGGGTGGGGTGGGGGGGGGGGGGGGGGGGGGGGGGGGGGGGCAGAGATGGAGGCCTGAGGCCTGGGGATTAATAAGAAGGATTAAAGGAACGATATTCTTCACTGTTTATTCCCTAAAACACCGTCGGGTGCGTCAGGCCGGCCGGACGGAGCCCAGCACTGAGACACGGTCCATCTGGGTCCATCTGGGTCCATCTGGGTCCATCTGGGTCCATCTGGGTCCATCTGGGTCCATCTGGGTCCATCTGGGTCCAGTCAGAACCGCAGCTTCTCTCTGAGCTCCCAGAGCTCCAGTCTGAGTCCAGAGAACCAGAATGTATGAAGGAACCGGAGAGCCGCTGCAGGAGGGCGGCGTGTTCAGAACCCGGCGTCCTGATGGAACGCCCTGATAGGAACTCCTCTGGAGGGCGGAAGTAGGCGAAGCAGGGCCCGGGGCCCGGAGGCGGAGCCTCCAGAACAACGGAGCGGCTATCGGTGTGATCTAGAACCCTGCCTGTGGAGAACGTCCAGGGCGAGGCTGGACAGACAGAACCGGCTGAAGCACGAGAACCGAGTCGCCTGATGATCACGTTTCATCACTATTGATGAAAACGGAAGATCAGCTTCAGTCTCACATCCAGAGGCCACAGACTCTTCCTCTCCACACAGCGGCGCGTCTTCTGGCAATCCGCTAAGCTAGCGCTAAACTAGCGCTAAACTAGCGTTAAGCTAGCGCTAAGCTAACCCTCGCCGTGAGAAACCACAACATGAAACTGATTTTCAGCGCAGAGTCTGAACCTCCTGCAGGCCGGGCGTCCAGCGTGGCACTTCAGCCTGACAGGGACAGGGACGGGGACAGGGACTGGGACGGGGACAGGGACTGGGACTGGGACTGGGACTGGGACAGGGACTGGGACTGGGACGGAGACAGGGACTGGGACAGGGACGGGGACTGGGATGGGGACGGAGACAGGGACTGGGACAGGGACGGGGACTGGGATGGGGACGGAGACAGGGACTGGGATAGGGACGGGGACTGGGACAGGGACTGGGATGGAGACAGGGACAGGAACAGGGACAGGGACGGGGACGGGGACGGGGACAGGGACGGGGACGGGGACGGGGACGGAGACAGGGACTGGGATGGAGACAGGGACAGGGACTGGGACGGGGACGGGGACGGGGACGGGGACGGGGACTGGGACGGGGACAGGGACTGGGACTGGGACTGGGACTGGGACTGGGACTGGGACTGGGACGGGGACGGGGACGGGGACGGGGACTGGGACTGGGACTGGGACTGGGACGGGGACGGGGACGGGGACTGGGACTGGGACAGGGACGGGGACTGGGACTAGGACGGGGACGGGGACAGGGTCTGTCCAGACAGGAGGAGGTTCAGAGGGAGCTCAGCTGGAGGAAACAGAGGTGGGGACTCAGAACACCACAGAAAACGGGACACCCACTGTAAACCACCTCCACCCACATGTCCAACGTGTCTCCAGCTCCTTGTCCCTGTCCAACCAGACCACACCGTCCTACTCACATGGATGTAGTACAGCCATCAGGCCTTCAGGTGGAGCTGTGACTCCACAGAAACACAGTAGAAACAGAGAAGAAGACACAGAAGACGTGACCCCGGTGGACCAGACGTGCTCCCTTCAAGCTGGTCTGGATCCCAGAACTAAACATGTAGAGTCTGGATCCGGGTCCAGGAGCTCCGCTCAGACGTCCGTCTGACATGGAGCTGAGGAAGAGCGGAAGTGTTTTGAACGGAGTCAGCTGGAAACCCTTCACCCAGGTTTAATCCGGGACAGACCTGGTCCAGACCCTGGTCCACGTGAACGGAGTTCAACTGGAGACAGTTTGAGTCTCATGTCTTCCAGTCAGACCTGGAGGTCCAGTTGAAGTCCTCCAGCTGTGAGCGCTGACCGGTCTGACCCGGTCTGACCCGGTCCTCCATCTCTGCCGTCTCACATGGATGAACTGAAACCAGCTCTGGTCCCCCAACCCCCAACGGCCAGACCCCCCCCCCCCCCCCCCCCCCCCCCCCCCCCCACCCCCACCTCCGCCTCATCAGCAGCTCAGACACGTTAGCTAACAGGCTAACAGGCTAACGGCGTTCAGTGGTAGGACCTGCTTCACTTTACTCCATCAGCACACCGAGAACCACCAGAACCAGAACAGAACCAGAACCAGAACTGAATGCTCCAGCAGGAGGATGGAGCAGCTCTGCTCCATCAAACCACTCCGAGCCCACAGAACCTGATGGAGCTCAGCCAGACGCAACGGCAAAGACACACCTGGACTAGTAGTCTCCTGGACTCGTGGACTCGTGGCCTTGTGGACTGGTGGACTGGTGGACTGGTGGACTGGTGGACTGGTGGACTCGTGGCCTTGTGGACTCGTGGCCTTGTGGACTGGTGGACTGGTGGACTCGTGGCCTTGTGGACTGGTGGACTGGTGGACTCGTGGCCTTGACATTTCATGGAGTGGAGATGAGTTAATGCCACAAATCTACCAGGCGGGCGGTGTTCCTACACCATCAGGTGTGTGTTAGGATGGTGTGAGTACGGGGGACCGGGGGGATTAATAAACTCCGGCCCCCCCCCACACACACACACACCTGTCTTCTGGTGACATGTGGAGGTCACAGTGTGGGTGGGGGTTGGGTGGAGGTTGGGTGGAGGCCCCGCTGTGCTGACGGCTCGCTGCTCTACCCTGCCCTCTGGATCCATGCTGGACTCCTCCTGCCGGGTCTACGAACCCGGAGCCGGTCCCACCGGAACAGGCCCTCAGCCAGTGGAGCGGGGACCGACCCCGACGACCAGAACCCCCCTCCAGAGCACAGACCAGATTCTCCCAGCAGACCCGACTGAGGCTGAACGACATCGTTTCATTTGCTGAAGCATCAGGATGAAGGATTTGACTGGAAGCAGAACTGCAGGAACATAAATCCTCACCGCCCGGCATCAAACCGCTGACCTCTGGCTGAGGCCAGAACCTGGGCTCATCTGAACCAGAGAGGCCGCATCGATCCGCCAGCCCCCCCCCGAGACCCCCAGCCAGTCCTGCAGAGGCCCCCTCATCAATAAATCATCCCTGAACGAGCCAGGTGGAGGGGGGAGGGGTGGAGGGGGGGAGGGGGGAGGGGTGGAGGGATGGAGAATCTGGACCGGGACCAGGACCCAGATGTGTAACATCTGCAGCTCCACAGATCAAAGGCTGAGTGAAGCTTTCCTCGCTCCGCAGCTTCACATTCATTAGAACTTCTTCTTCTTCTTCTTCTTCTTCTTCTTCTTCTTCTCCTTCATCATCGCGGTGACAGCAGGACGGGTTCCAGGACCGTCTCCTCACACCTCAGCCTCACCTGCCTGCCTGCCAAACGTCTGGAGGAGGAGGAGGACGAGAGTTTGTCTCGGAGCTGGCAGAGTCCAGGACGACGCCTCGGATGTTTCAGGTTCCTCTTATTTTGGCGGGGAAAGGCTCCTTCTCCGTCGCCATGGCGACGTCTGGGTGTCATCCTCGCGGACCATCTGCGTCGCTGTTCGCCGTCCAGAAAGGAGCGGCGCCGTGGAAGGGTCAGACGCACACGCTCACATGCGCTCTGCTTACACACACACACACACACACACACACACACACACACACACACACACACACACACGCTCACACGCTCACACGCCGCTGCCAAAAGCAAGAGGCTTGAAAACACCACGGAACAGCGGAGGAACGCCGCGGAAGGCATGAACACAGAACGTTCTGCTCGCATGCGTGTGTGTGTGTGTGTGTTTTCATCCTCGGGTCAAAACACACACACACACACACACACTCATCAGATCTTCCTCATGACTACACTCAGTAGCAGAAAACATCTTTCAGCTCGGAACAGCTGATGACGCTCCTCTGGGTGTTTCTGCATTCTGACCCCCAACACACACACACACACACACACACACACACACACACACACACACACACACGCTGAATCTCGATCCTGGCTATAGTCTGAAGCTAATCCTAATTCTCCGCCTAACGCCCCGACTCAGCGATATAAACCTTGATCCTGAAGATGAGGACGAGCTGCAGACGAGAGGATTTCAGGTCTGATTGATCCGTCTGCTGCACAGCGCAGCGAATCGGGCAATCGGACCGCGGAGCCACAGGAGGAACCTTCTCCATCCAGACTTCCTCAAAATTCCATCAGACCAAGATCAGGTTCACCATCAGGTTCAGAGGTCGTTCAACGTTTCAGCTTAAAATTTCATCCTGTGAATTCTTGGAGAATGTTTAGAGAACCAACAAACGTGAGCGGGAGGACATTCATCATTTCCACAGTGAAACAACACAAACACTCAGCCTACAACATGCAGGAGCTTCTTCATCAGCGTGAAATAACCACAGAATGAATCCCTGAGTTTTGACATTCCTCACTAAAACTGAAATCTTCATGAATCTTGAACTTCTCATCTCTACATCTCTTTAAATATAACAACATTTCTTTACATTTCCCATCATTATATAATTTCTGGGGGGACTTTGAAGTCTATGCTATGTGTATTTATTATGAAATTAGATTGAAATATCAAGAAACTGGAACTGAGATTCAAAAAATAAAACTCGTCTTTCAGATGTTTTTGATTGTCATTTCATTCTAACTATTTTACCCACATGAGCTCTTTTAGACACTTTTGTTTTTTGTTTTTCCCCATTATCTTTGAAGGTTTTTGTTATTTTATTTTATTTTATTTTATTTTAAATCCATTTTATCAGACTTCCTTATTCATTTTTAGCTGTTCTTGGCATTTCAGCATTTTTTTTTTTTCTCCATTTTTATGGTTTTACAGTTTTGGCTGTTTTAACTGATTTTTTAAGCATTTTTTGAGGACTTTATGCCATTACACTCATTTTATCATTATGTGGAAATTAGAATCTAAAAGAAGAATGTAAAGAAGGAAACGAGCGTATGCCGACGATTCGCCGCCGTTCAGCTGACGGTGACGGTGCCTTTTCTCCCGGGTGGAGAAAGAGAATTAGCCGAGTCGGCGGAACACAGAACTCAGTGAAACGAAACACCGACCGAACGTCTCTTCCAAACCGTCCTTGGACTGAGGAACAGAGTCTGAACCTGAAACCAGCCTGAGCTCATCAGAAAACCCGAACCCTGAAAAAAAGACGGCGAGCGGCGTTCAAAGCGTCTTCGCTCTTTAATTGTGGCAGATTAAAGCGATTAGGACTTTTCCAGAACGAGCCAAGGCCCCAGAATTAAACAGCTTTCCAGCCGAGAGCGACTCCAGAGTGTCCAAACACCGAGATCAGCTCCCACAGGTCAGCGCCAGGCCCGGCGCCCTCGCCCAGCATGGGGGAGGGGCGTATCAATAATTCATCCATCGACCCTGGATGACACCACCGCCTCCTCCTCCAGCCTCCACCCCCGCTGCCAAACGCCTCCACCACCAGAGCCCTGCTGCCTCTCCGATCGGCCACAACACGTCCAAACAGCTCAGTCCAGGCTTTTTCACTTTACGACAAGAAACAAAACTAGAATGTACGAACGGTCTGGAGACCAGAACCAGGATCTGCTAAAACTGGACTGTAAGTTCAGGTGAAGGGACAAATCATCATTAATAATCTCAACATTCTAAAGATTTACAACCTCTGTGACAAAATTTCAAATATTCTGACACCAAATCAAATTAATCCGGAGCTCCAAACGTGAAGACGTTTTAATAAATTCAGTTTTGGTCGTTTTAGCTCATTTTAAAGAGAACCACTTCATTTTAGGCTTTCTGGTTGTTTCTGCTGATGTTTGAGCTACTTTCACCTTCTTTTCCATTTTTAATTATTTTTATTTGCACATTAGCTGAAAACATCAAAATAAAAGCATGAGGAGTCTTTTCCCCTCCTGAATGGGGTTTTTCAGCCATCGCCAATGTTTTGATTCCTTAATGTGTGTTAGCTCCAAACAGGTCATTAGCATTAGCATATGCTCATTGTTTTCCTTTAATTGCCTTTCTTTGGTGAAAGCAGCGGACACGCCCCGGGGAAGCGCTCGCTCAGCGGGCTGAACGGAGGCGTGGCCGCCGCCGCTCGCTCTCGGCTGGAGGTTTGGTCGGAGGGGAAGTGGTCCTGAGAGCTGCGTTAACATGAGATGTTATCAGGACGATCTGACGGAGGAAAGAGGCTGAAAGGGCTGGGTTTGAACCAGAAACTGTGTGTGTGTGTGTGTGCGTGCGTGTGTGTGTGAACGTGAAACCACACAAAGACGATGCTGGGCTCTGTTTCCGTCCCTTTCAGCCAAACGAGGACGGAAATCATGACACAGAGACACACAGAGGCAGAGGAAGTCCACCGGCAGCACCAGCTGGACGCGCAGGACGCCAGCTTCACTTCAGATGAACACAAAACTGAATCACGGCGATTAGACGACTTTGAGAAGGAGCAGAAAACCAGACTTTAGATTCTATTTGCCCAAAAGAGCCTTCAGTGGAAGGCTGGACAGCTTTCTTCACCCTGAGTCAGTTCAGGGTCGCGTGGCTTTTTATGATGGTTTAAATTGGCAAACAACAATATGTACCATACAGGGAGCAACGGATCATACAGGTAATGTACTGTACAGGTAATATCATACAGGTAATCACATAACCTACCATACAGGTAATGCACCGTAAAGTTAGAGTCAGGTAGCAACGTATCGTATAGGTAACACCGTACAGGTAACACCAGTCCAATGCACGTAACACCCCATCATACAGGTAAAAACATACAGGTAACGTACCGTACCCATAATGTATGGAACAGGTAACGTACTGTACAGGTAACTTACCCTACAGGTAGCGTTGTATCGTAGAAGTAATGTTGTACTATAGAGGGAGCGTTGTACAGGTAATGTACTGTACAGGTGATATCATACAGGTGAAAACACAGAGGTAACATCCCGTACAGGTGATGTTGTACTGCATAGTTAGAGTCATACCGTACAGGTATCGTCATACCGTATAGGTAACACCGTATAGGTAACACCGTATAGGTAACGTACTGTACAGGTAACGTACTGTACAGGTAGCGTTGTATCATATCGTGCAGCTACTGTACGATGACCACTGTGCAGGTATCGTCGTACCGTACAGGTACCATACAGGTAATGTCGTCCACAACAAATGCATTCATCGATATTTAAATGATGTCCGATGTCTCACACCAGACTGACGGACTCTGATCTGTTCAGTCCATCAGAAGGAAGCAGATCACTCTTCTAGGATCCTACTTCACACATTGTCTCACTCCAGGTGGCAGCAGGCCAGAGGAGTCGGGCCAGGAGGAGAAAGAGCACTGTTATCTAGAAACACATCCTGAAACACTCCGAGCAGCGTCCTCCACACGCTGGACGACTGTAGAGACTGTAGAGCCAGAACACTCAGACTGGTAGCGTTAGCGCGTTAGCTCGCAGGGGGAGGCTGGGGCGGACGGACGGGTCAGTAACGAGGTCATTCCGTCGGCCTCCTCCACTGTTTGAACAATAAAAGCCTTTCTCCTCGTCGCCATGACAACAAAGCTGTCTGAATATCAACATCTGAAAATGTCATCTCAGGAAGTCGGTGTCGACCCGCTGGTCTGCTTTCAGCGGCGCTGACAAAGAGTTGATGTGGCAGCCAATCAGATCGCGGCTCACACAACAGGTCTGTTTTGCTCGGTGAATTCAGACATCAGACGCCGCACCTGACCAGCAGGTTGCTGATAAAAATCTGAAATGACCGGTCAGAGGAGCAGACGGCTCTCCGGGTGAGCGCCAAACAGGGACGACCAAGGAGGAGAGCCGGGTTCAGACAAAGCAGCACCACCGAAGAAGAAGAGGTGACGCCTGACAGGAGTGGAGATGAAAACACATCGGAGCACACAAGAGCCAGCGGACCCACCCGGGGGGGGGGGGGGGGGTTGGGGGGCCACGGGGCCAGGTGGGGGGGGGGGGGGGGGGTGGGGGGGGTTGGAGGAGCAGACCTCCACCTCTGGCACCTCTGCTCCTCGGCTCCACCTTTACCTTCTTGGGTCTCTTCCTGCGCTGTCCCAGGCCGTTGAGGCGGTCGCTGGGGTCCAGCCGGTAGTGGGAGTGGCTGTCCTCACTCATCCTGTCCCCTCCGTCTCCGTCTCCGTCTCTAGGGGGGGGGGGGGGGGCGGGTGGTGGGGGGTTATTCCTCTCTTCTTTATCCTCTCCGTCGGCGTCTCTCCTCCGCTCGCCTCCTCTCTGCTCTTGGCGACCTCTCCGTCTCTCTCCTCTCCTCCTCTGGTCCCTCGCTCCGTCCTCGGAGCGGTAGCCGGGGTGGGAGGGAGGGTGGGGCCAGAGGGGGGAGTGGCCGGGCGAGGGAGGGGGGAGGGGGAGGGAGCACAATGGTGTTGCCATGGCAGCAGCTGCCACCACTGTTTATCCCACAGCCTCCAACCAAAATAGTCGCCGCACGTGCACTCACGTGCGTGCGCTCACTCGAGCGTGCACGCCCGTGCGTGCACACGCACCCTCGCATCCGTGCACGTCCTCCGCTGGTTTTTTATTTCCTCCGACGGTGCATCAATCAGGATGATTTAAAAATCAATATGGGTTTCACAATAAAAGCACAGCGGATCGGGAACGAAGAAATAAACATGAATGAAGAGTGTGTGTGTGTGTGTGTGTGTGTGTGTGTGGGAGGAGAAAGGGAAAACACTACAAGCATCAGGAGCGACGGTGAGAAGGAAAAACATTCAATGCAAAAAGAAAAAAAAAGAAAACAAGATGTTTTTTCCTCAGGCGACTGATCCACCAGCCAAAACATTAGAAACACCGAGTGTCATAAGAACAGCAGCGATTCTGTGGTTTAAACTGAAAGAGAAAAACACGCTGTTGGAGGCTGTAATTCTGGAACTGTGGAGAGGAGAAGTGATTCACTCTAAATAATCCGCTGGACGCAAAACAGACCAGAAGAAATCAATGAATCGATGAATGTAAACCAACATCTGGCTGTAAAAACTGTCCTCGTGTTACATTTAAAAAGAGGAAAAAACAGATTCTACTGAAGCATATGTTTGTTTAGAATAGAACATTTACCTGTCTCCATCTGAATGGTTTTATTCTTCACTTCTTTTCTGCATAATTTAAAAATCTCTTAACGATTTAATAATATATCAGGCTAAACAGGAATAAATGCCAGAAAGTGATAAAATTACACTCCTCCACCATATCTGAGAGCTTCATCTGGAGAAAGGTCACATAGGTAGATTCCACATGTTTTGTCAAGTTTCCTCTCAAATCGCACAGTTTCCCACTCAAAGAGTGAATGAGGAGGTCCTGCAGAGACGGAAGGACAGTCCTTAAAGTCCGCTGCAACAGATCTACGTCCCGTCAGCCAACAGGAAACCAGATCACTCTGAGACGCCACGCCCGAAATCCAAAATACACCTGCTCTGTCCAGCTGCCAGGGCCAGAATCCAGAGGAGGGGCTCTTCACACAGGATCCAAGCAACAGCACAGGGCGGTGAGCTGGATCACACTGGATCACACACTGGATCACACACTGGATCACACACTGGACCAGAAACTGGACCAGACACTGGATCAGACACTGGATCACACACTGGATCCCACACTGGGTTACACACTGGATCAGACACTGGGTAACACACTGGATCACACACTGGGTCACACACTGGGTCACACAGGACCACAGGACCACACCGGACCACACGCTTGATCACACACCGGATCACAGGCTGGATCACACACTGGACCAGACACTGGTTCACACACTGGATCACACACTGGATAAGACACTGGATCACACAATGGATCACACACTGGGCCACAGACTCGATCACACACACCGGACCACACACTTGATCACACACTGGCTCACACACCGGATCACACACTGGACCAGACACTGGATCACATACTGGATCACACACTGGGCCACAGAGTCGATCACACACCGGACCACACACTTGATAGCACACTGGCTCACACACTGGATAAGACACTGGATCACACACTGATTCACACACTGGATCACACACCGGATCACACACTGGATCACACACTGGGCCACACATTGGATCACACACCGGATCACACATTGGATCACACACCGGATCACGCACTGTATCACACACTGGATCACACACTGATTCACACACTGGATCACACACCAGATCACACACTGGGTCACACACTGGGTCACAGAGTGGATCACACACCGGACCACACGCTGGATCACACACCGGATCACATGCTGGATCACACACTGGACCAGACACTGGTTCACACACTGGATCACACACTGGGCCACAGTCGATCACACACCGGACCACACACTTGATCACACACTGGCTCACACACTGGCTCACACACCGGATCACACACTGGACTAGACACTGGCTCACACACCGGATCACACACTGGACTAGACACTGGCTCACACACCGGATCACACACTTGATCACACACTGGATCACACACTGATTCACACACTTGAACACACACTGGATCACACACTGGGCCACAGAGTGGATCACACACTGGACCACACATTGGATCACACACCGGATCACACATTAGATCACACACTGGATAAGACACTGTACCAGACACTGGATCACACACTGGATCATAGAGTGGATCACACACTGGATCAGACACCGGATCACACACTGGATCAAACACTTTACCAGTACCATTCCACCAACCATGGCCACATCATCATCATCATCATCATCATCATCTTCGTTCCTGATCATGTTATCAACATTGTCAGAAGATCCAGGCTTTATCTTCCCTCCAGCCTGTGATCATCTCAGTGTCCAGTTCTGACAGACACCCGATCCTGTCCGTCCAACCATCCATCCATCCATCCGTCCATCCATCCATCCATCCATCATCCATCCATCATTCATCCATCCATCATCTGTTAACCCATCCATCATCCGTCCAACAATCATTCATCCATCCATACATCCATCTTTACATCCACCCATCCAACATCTGTTAACCCATCCATCATCCATCCCACCATCATCCATTCTTCATCCACCCATTCATCCATCCTCAAACATTCATTAAACCGTCCATCCATATATCATCCATTCACCAATCAAGCCATCCATCCATCCATTAACCCATCCATCATCCATCCAACCATCCATCCAACTATCCTCAAATATCCACTAAACTGTCTGTCCATCCATCAACGATCCGTCCATCCATCAACGATCCGTCCATCCTTCCTTTCTATTTGATAAAATCCGTTGTCATTGATCCCGTTCTTCTTTCGTCAACGCCTCTGAAAACGGTATAACTGTCTAAACTGAAACCAGCCAGGAGAGAAAAGCCTGAGACGTCTTCCCAGGAAGACGGAGGACAGGGACAGTTGGAGGACAGACAGGAAGTTGGATGAGTGAGTTAGGTGATCAGCAGAGGAGCGCCGGCGAGCCAGGACTCCCTCCGTCAGGATCAGACAGGAGGAGGTGGAGCTGCTACACCTGGTGAATGTGACTCCATCGGCAGGACATTCCCACCTCCTCCTGCTGGAGTCCGGGTCACACACAGCTCTTCTGCTTCCGTCCCACTGGTTTCATCATTTATCAGTGACTTTGAACAATTTTAGCGGTTTAAACTATTTCATCTTTCTGTTCTGAGCTCTGGTTGGCCGTTCTCTCTAGTTGGGTTCAGGGTTCATGTTTAGGGTTTATGCTTTAGGGTCAGCTTCAGGGTTTCAGGTCGGAGTTCAGGGTTAACGTTTGCTTTAGGGTTAGGGTTTAGGATTTCGATTTAGGGTCGAGGGTTTGAGTTTATGCCTTTCAGAAATGTGTTAAAAAGAATAAGAGAAATGGCCGAAGAAAGATAACCTGAACCCTAAACCCTGACCTGTAGTCCTAACCCGAGGTCACACGCTTGGACCCTAACTCGAGGACTCTGAGTTGCAGCCATGAAAGGAGCAGCTGATGTGGGACGGAGATTCAGCTGGCCTCCATCTCCTGTCCCATCCCTTCTGTCCCCGTGGACATGTTGACACGTCCGTCCTGAGGCTACAGGAAGCAGGAAATGCCCCTCTTCTTCAGGTCTGTGGACATGAGGACTGAATCCTGACGGCAGTCCTGTCCCCCACGCTGTAACCTCAGTGGAGGGGTGAGCGGTGGAGGGGTGAGCGGTGGAGGAGTGAGCGGTGGAGGAGTGAGCGGTGGAGGGGTGAGCGGTGGAGGGGTGAGCGGTGGAGGGGTGAGCGGCTCACAGAGCCTGGAGAGACGGATTCCTCAATGGAGCAGCTCATGAAAGACCAGGATCAAAACAGTTTAAAGGACCAGTTCTGTTTGGAACAAGTTAACCATGAGTCAGTGTGTGTGTGTGTGTGTGTGTGTGTGTGTGTGTGTGTGTGTGTGTGTGTGTGTGTGAGTCTAAACAAGGCCATTCTCTGTTCAGTTCCTATTAAATTAAAACACAAAGAAGAAACCAAGATTCTTCCCTTTATGACTCCAGGAAGAAGAAGAAGAAGAAGCCCTTTCAAACCATTTCCCACACACACACACACGCACACACACACACACACACACACACACACACACACACACACACACACACACACACACACACACACACACACACACACACACACACACACACACACACACACACACACACACACACACACAGAGAGAGGCCTCAGTGACACTGACCTGACCTGACATTACTTCTCCAGACGGAAGAAGAGTTACATCGTTACACTGAAAGACAAAAGAAACTCCCACATTCCTACAGTGTCACTGAACGTCTCACACACACACACACACACACACACACACACACACACACACACACACACACAAAGGGGAAAACTAAAGGCTTCCCAGAGCAATCAGGGTGATTTAGACTGTGAAGACTCTGGTCCTCCCTGGTCCTCTCTGGTCCTCTCAGCCCTCAGCAGGACCAGGTTTTCAGGTTTTCAGGTTTTCAGGTTTTCAGGGTTTCAGGACGGTGCGGTCTGGATCACCTGACAGGGTCAAGTGGGACAGGTTGACCCGGGGCCTCAGATCAGAGGGGTCCCCGATAATCCAGATAATCCCCAAGACTCCCACAGCTCTGACTCACAGGGAGACCCTGAAGAGGTCATGACCTTCGGGAGAATCTGGCCCAGAACGGCAGGCCTGGATCCTGCTTGCTGAGGACAAAGACCAGGGACCAGGGACCAGGGACCAGGTCCTGATCCGTCCCGTGTCCAAGAACCTGCAGTGAAGCTCAGAAAGCCGGAAGCTCCGCTTCACTGCTTCTGGCCCGGCGCCGTCAATGTTTCATGAGAGGCTGGTGGGGGGGGGGGGGGGGGGGGGGGGGGGGGCTTCACGCTGGGCTTCAGGAGACCAACGCAGCGGTTTTTTCATTTCTGTTTCAGAAACGCTTCCCGGCTGGCCCCAGGCCGCGGCCCCGAACAGAGCCAGGGTCTGAAGATGGACAGAAGTGATCCAGCAGACTCTGATCCAGCATGTAGGTCATGTGGAGGCGTGTCCTCGGCGTGACGCAGGAGGACTGATGAGCTGCAGGCTCTAATGAGCCGCCCTGACCCGGACCGGCGCCGCACCGATACAAACAGCAGCGAGGAGCCATTGATTTCACCACACGGCCGATCCATAGCGTGGCGATGGTCCACATCTGGTCCCGGCTCGGGCCCCGCCCACCCCTCGCCCCCCGCCCATCGCAGACAACAGGAAGGAGGCGGGGGCTGACGACACGCCTCTGAAGTCCAGACGGAGACGGCGGAGGCGCAGTGTGACGGAGCAGCACCTCCCTCACTGCGCCGCCTCCAACGTCCTCCGTCACCGTTTCAGATCAGCTCTCCTGGTCTACGAACCCGAAGCCTGAACCAGGAACCTCCAGACTGGGAGATCAAACGTCACAGAGGTTCAAGACAGATGTTAGTGCCGAAGAACCCAAAGCTTCCACTGAGTCCCGGTCCACAGGAGAACCAGGAGGAGCAGCTGTCTGCGGCCCCACGGTGCCCTCTAGTGGCGCATGCTGGTATGGAGCAGAGTGTTCAGATGATCCAGTGACGAGATCATCTGATTGTAGACTAGATTCTAGTCAGACAATAATAACAAATGCGGCTTCCAGTGCAGAGATCCAGTACTGAACGTCACGGTGTGCGCTGACCCAGTCGGCCTCCTGCTGCTGCTGGAGGACTGAGGTGTAATTTGACGCCGGCTCACTGAGCTTCCGGTCTGGCTCGAGCAGCAGTGACCAGCGGACGGTGTTCACGTCCACCTGGACTCCCGCTGAGCCTCCGCAGAAACGGCGTTTCTATGGCGATTGGTCTGGAGCCGGGTAACCATGGCAACCGCCCGGATGCTTTTGATGAACACAACGGCGGCGTGCCGGGTTTGATCCGGCGCCGGACATCAAACGTTCCCGGCGCCGTTCAGAGGGGAGGCGATGAAAGGAGGACGGAGGAGAGGGAGAAGAAAGAGGGTGTTCCCTGAAGGCAGCACGGCTCCCCTCCGGGTGGCGCTGCTGAGCAGCAGAAGGCCACACACACACACACACACACACACACACACACACACACATCCTCACAGCGAGGTTGACACACTGAGAAACACAACACTTCCAAAGAAGAAGAAGAAGAAGAAGAAGAAGAAGAAGAAGAAGAAGAAGAAGGAGAAATACTTCTTGAGAAATTAAATCCAGCTGATAAAAATCAGAAAAGTGTACTTAGCTTAGCTTAGCTTAGCTTAGCTTAGCTTAGCTTAGCTTGAGACGTCCGTAAAATCTTTTATAGCTGGAATATAAAGCATATAATGAAAAAGTAAAAACTCAGAAACAGACCAACAGAAACCTGCTGAGACCAGCTGGGACCAGCATGAAGCAACACGGGCCAGGATGGAACCAGTGGGACCACTGAGGACCTACACAGACCAGCACGTCCATTCAAGACCAGCACAGACCGGATCAAACTACCATGGATCAGGGAAGACCAACACAGACCAGCATTAGATCTGGGTCAGAATATAAAACATGAACTACATCAACATGAAGCAGCAGAGACCAGTACAGACCAGTACAGACCAGCAGAGACCATCAGAGACCAGTACAGACCATCAGAGACCAGTACAGACCAGCAGAGACCAGGATAGACCAGTAGAGACCAGCACAGACCAGCAGAGACCAGTACAGACCAGCAGAGACCAGCACAGACCAGCAGAGACCAGACCAGCAGAGACCATCAGAGACCAGTACAGACCATCAGAGACCAGTACAGACCAGCAGAGACCAGTACAGACCAGCAGAGACCAGGATAGACCAGTAGAGACCAGCACAGACCAGCAGAGACCAGTACAGACCAGTACAGACCATCAGAGACCAGTACAGACCAGCAGAGACCAGCACAGACCAGCAGAGACCAGTACAGACCAGCAGAGACCAGCACAGACCAGCAGAGACCAGTACAGACCAGCAGAGACCAGCACAGACCAGCACAGACCAGTACAGACCATCAGAGACCAGCACAGACCAGCACAGACCAGCAGAGACCAGTATTAGATTCCGTAGCTTAAGTGCTTCAGTAGTTTATTACTTTTGAAAGGTTTTTCTTCCTGTACTATAATCTGCCTCAAATTTGCAGCAACAAGAAGAAGAAAATGCGATGTGTTTAATGCTTTGTTTTGTTTTGTACTTGAAAATTCCTCTCTGTTGTAACGTTAAACAAATACTGAAGGTATTGTAAAACAGTGAAATATTCTGCCTGTAACTCATATCTTTGACCAAAACAGAAGTTACTTTATTCATTAAATCATTTGTACATTCATCGGTTGATAACTCGGACATCGGAATTTTTTTCTGCCAAATATCAGAATCGGCATTGGCCTCAAAGAAGCCTTATCTGTCCGGCCCTAATCTCAGGCTCTGCAGCGTCTCCATCCTGGGGGGTCCTTCAGGTCCTGAGACCTGACTCTCTCTTCTCCATTCGTCTGTTCTGGGCATGTTCTCCCTTTTTAAAGAATCTCTCAGGAACATTTCCATCATCTGCCTCAACGCCGCACAAACATCTACAAGTGAAGAAGAAACGAGAACAAAGGGAACGTTTCTGCAGCAGAACCTGAGAGGAACCGAGGTTCCAGATCACGAAGACCTGCTGCATGCTGAAACTTGAGTCACACTTCCTGATGGAACCTTCTGGTGGAATCTGCTTTGCTCTGCCGCCCTCTGGTGGAAGCTCAGCAGCATTACAGCTCACACACCAACAGCTGATTCAATCACCTCAGACTGCTCCGTTCTCGTATTTCTATCCTTGTTGGGGCCAAATGTCCCCACAAGGATAGCAAAACGTGGAACGACGTGCCTTGTGGGGACCTTTTTCCGGTCCTAAGTAGGAGAAACAGTGTTTTCTTGACCATGTTGTTGTTACTGAAAAAAGTAAAAGTGCAAAAACATTTCTTTAGGGTTAGGCTTTGTTGTGGTGTGGGTTAGGGTTAGGGTAAGGGTCAGGGTTAGGGGCTAGACATGAATGGGAGTCAATGGACGGTCCCCACAAGGATAGAAATACAAGACTGAGCGTGTGTGTGTGTGTGTGTGTGTGTGTGTGTGTGTGTGTGTGTGTGTGTTTGGGGGTGGGGGGCATGGCCACGTGAGGACTCGCTGCCTGGACCCTCACAAATAGACCTGATCCACAAATAACCTGGAAACCCGAGCCGGTCCTGGGAGCGGAGCGGGACTGGAGCTCAGCTTCCACAGCAGTCTGGAGAGTCCGGTCCCCTCTGACCTCGGACCAGAACCTTGGACCTGGGCTGGAGACTAGAACCAAAGACCAAGAACAAAGACCAGTAACGAAGACCAGAACTGAAGACCAGAAGCTCAGGCCGGAACCTCAGACACAGACCGATCATCTTTGTTCTCTAAACAGTCTGTCAAGAATAAGAACATCCCCAATGTGGTTTAAAGTCTCACTAAAAACTGATCTGGTTGCTCAACCAGAGGCTTGGGTCCCATTTGTGGCCCCTGTGATTCTTCCTTCTGGACCAAAGAATGATCACACTCATCATTTCAGACAAAATGTAACTTTCAACCCCTCAGAACCGTAAAAACATCTTCTAAAGTAACAAACCACTGCAGGATCAGCGGCCTGTCGTAATCTGGTCCTTCGGGACGGAGGACGGGACGGATGGACGTGTCTTTATCTCAGACATGGCAACAGAAATGAATCCATAAAAGTGGCCTCCGAGGCACAAAACAATCTGCTACATTAGGTAAAAGAGCTAAATGGATTGAACACAGCTCCTGCTAACAGCAAAAGCTGCTAAAGTGGGAGTAAGTGCTAAATGGCTAGCATAGCAAAACATATCGAAGAGCTAACTCATCACAGCTAAACCAAAGCCATACTATCAACACTTCCTAACTGTAGCTTTGAATTCTCATTAACATTAACTCCTTCTGATGTGACACATCTATATAAGCCGCGGTTTCTTTATTTTAAACTGAGAGATCGCTGCAGAACGCAGACTGTCATTTAGCATGTTAGCATGTTAGCGTCAACAGAAAGACGTTGAGGTACAAGAACGAAAAAATCAAACTGAAAAACTGATTTATTTGATAAACCTTCTCCTGCTGCTCCAAAGACAGAGTGTGTGTGTGCGTGTGTGTGTGTGTGTGTGTGTGTGTGTGAGAGAGAGAGAGAGAGAGAGAGAGAGAGAGACGGTCCGGAGCCTCTCCAGACGCTCTAACTCAATAAAGCTGACAAACAGACTCCGTCCAGCATCAGGACAAATGAAGACGAACGGTGGCGAGGAACCATCGGTTCTGCAAGAACACAGCAGCAAACCTCTGAAACACCGGCGACGTTCCACCTCCACGCTTCATGTCTCAGAACGGAGCCTCCGAACAGTCAGAACAGCATCGAGCAGCGAGGAGAACGTTACCCGGAACGACACCAGGACTGGACGGGTCATGAGAACTTACCTGGAAGAGAACAAAGGAACAGTCAGATTAGAGAACAGTCAGAATACAAAGGAACAGTCAGCAGACAGTGGAGCCACAGATCCATCAGAACCAGGACCGGTCTAGAACCCACAGTGGAGGCAGGTCTGTAGTGTCCCGGTGACGTCTCCACAGTGGCAGCATAACGGGCCCAGGACGGAACCCTGAGGAACACCTCGTCTTCCTCATCAGGCTTTTCGAGGCTCCAGGAGCCAGAACACAAACTCACATCAGACTCAACAATCAGCTAGAAATGTCAAAAGATTCATTTAGTGAGTCGCAGTTAATCACAGAATCTCCACAGTCATTCATGTTTAAAGTCCTGCTGATTTTTATGTTTTCAGGCAGTTTAAAGCCCATGATGTAAAACACTCATCAGCCCGAACAGGAAGCTGTGAAATCCAACAGTTCATTTAAATTCAATCTTCATTCTTCCTGGAGGAACTGGTAACATTCAGTGTGTTTACTTCCAGACTTCTTCATTTTCACACTTTCAGATATTATGATTGTAAACAGAGAAAAAGCCAAGAAGACACATTTAGATGCTTTTATTGTGAAGGGTCTTTAAATCTGGAGTCACACTGATTTATTTCCATTCATCACATGAAATGTTTGTGCAGAAACTAATCAGTTCCATGAGACGTGCTGATCCCAGGACACTCTGGTCTAATAAACCCTACAATGTCAAACCACTGAATGAAAGTGATTATCGACTGATCAAATATGTTTCACTTTGTTTCTGTTCAGATTTGGATTCAGATTTATTTTATTGTTTTCACGCTGGCTTCAGGTATTACTTTTAAATTCTACTTCATCAATGGAATAAATCGTTCAATTCTTAGTAAACTGAATTTACATGATTGGATTTATTATAATAAAAAAGGGCAACATTTCTTTTTTTACATATATTTTACATTGTTGGGTGTGTGTTAAATAATAGTTATATATGACAGCTTATTCATTATTACAATCATTTTACATGTGTATGGTAATAATAATGATAATAGTGATAATAATAACAATAAGTAAACCAATATTTTTTTATATTTAAAATAACAGTATACATAAAACACATAACATATGGAATAATAATACCTAATAATTTAATAATGATTTTTTTTTTCAATTACAACTTATACATAATTTTTTTCAATTCTCTTAAACCGTTCTCCTTCACAATAAAAGCGTGTGAGCAGGGCAAGGCGTCGGCCCGACCCTCCTGGACAGTAATGAGCTCATCTGCAGTGAGAGGCCCGTCGGGGCGTCTTCTGAGTGCCTGAAGGAAAAGCAGTGTGAAGCCACGGCTCCTTCATGTAATGTGATTTCTGCGGTTGATAATCTGCTTTCCAGAGCGGGTCCATCAGACCGCGGCGTCGGAGGAAGCATTAACACCGGGAGCAGGAATTACGGCACATTTAGAGGCGAACTGACCCCGACGGGAGCGAGACGCTCGCCCGCCACGCCGCTCGCTCCATTAAAGGAGCAGGAAATTCTGTTAGCGGCTTCTCTGGTCTGTTCTCCACATCGGGACGGGAGCTGGGATGCGAGGAAACGTGGCCACTTCACACAGAAAGCTCTGAGCAGGAACACAATCCCGCCGCACAAAACTCAGGATTTTCAAAAGAAAAGAGCAGCGACCATCAACAGTCTCCACCTCGCTCAGCCTAACGAGCAAACACGCACATTTAAATTAGATAAAACTGATGAAAATGGATCCATTTACTGCAAACAAAAAAAAATAAAATAAATTAACTGAGATCACTCTTCAAAATATAAAAACTGGGAAAACAGTTATGTAGGTAAAGTAGCTAAAAGGCGCTAAAAACTGCCAAAAAATAGATAAAACAGTCAAAAAACAGTAGAAAATAGAAAACTTTAAAGAGTAGAGAAGTGTTAAAAACAGAAAGAAAATCATTACAACAGCCAAAAATGTCTCAAAGTGTGAAAATGGCTAAAATGGTAAAAAAAAAAAAAAAAAAAAAACAACTTGGCTAAAAGGCTAAACTCAGTTAAAACGTCAAAACAACGAACAGCTAAACTGTTAGAAGAAACTACAATTAAAAAGCCTGAAAGACAATAAACATGATTAGCAAATAGAAAGAAAAGGTTTAAAACAGTCAAAACCTGGAAAACAGCTCAGCTCGCTCAAACGGCTAACGCTAGCTAAAGCTAGCTAAAGCGGCTACAGTGACATCAGTCAGGATGTCACAACATTTCAAATGAAAACACGGGAATTCCAGACTGTTCAGCAGAACTGAACGTGTCACTGGTCACTGTCCTTCAGTCGCTGGCGAGACGCCACTGGACGCCGTAGCATAAATGTAGCATGCTAACCATGCTAACCATGCTAACCCGCAGTCGTCCCCAGACTCCTGAACGGAAACCAGAGTTCATATAAACTCTGGAAACATTCAGTCAGTGGGAAGAAGACGCGAGGCGTGAGGCGGGGTTCCTGGAGGCAGCGGGGAGGTCAGAGGTCACGGGGTTTCCATGGCGGCTCTTTGTCCCTCCCCGACGTGACAGATGAGGCGGAGCTTTATTCAGATCATTGAGTGGAGCTGCAGGCGGAGCAGACGGATGGAGTCGGCCTTTCTTCAGAGTCGACTCTTCTGACAGCACAATGGAGGACGAAGACTGAGGACAGGGTCTCTTTCAGGGCGGCGGTCTCTGTGGAGACCACACCTGGAATATCTCAGCCTGAGACACAAACAGGACAACGCTGTCCTGTCTGCAGAGCTGCAGAGCTTCTCTAGGAGGTCTGACACGTTTCACAATTTCATCTTTGAGCAATTTAGAGCAACAAAAGAACCAAAGTAGCCTGTTTGGATTGTTTCAGGAAGAGGGAGAAGCTGGAAAAACACCCCAACACCTGGAAACAGCTTGAATATCAATTCCTTCTCAGAAGAGTGAGAAGAGTGAGAAGAGTGAGGCATACTTGACTTCAAGACCCAAACAGCTCATTCAGTTCTCTCCTGAAGGCAGCTAGCGCTGATCGAATGACTAATGCTAACATGAAGGTAGCTAGGTCTGACCGAATCAGCAGTACGATATGATGCTAATGGTTACACCAAGGCAGCTAGCTCTGACTGAATCAGCACTGCTATATGATGCTAATGGTTACACCAAGGCAGCTAGCTCTGACTGAATCAGCACTGCTATGTGATGCTGATGTTAATGCTGATGCCAACAACAAGGCAGCTAGCTCTGACTGAATCTGCAGTACGATATGATGCTAATGCTAATGCTAACACTAAGGCAGCTAGCTTCAACTGAATCTGCAGTACGATATGATGCTAATGCTAACATGAAGGTAGTTAGCGCTGACTGAATCAGCAGTACGATATGATGCTAATGCTAATGCTAACAAGGTAGCTAGCTCTGACTGAATCAGCATTATGATATGACGCCAATGCTAATGCTAACACCAAGGTAGCTAAATATCACTAAATCAGCAGTACGGCATGATGCTAATGCTAACATGAAGGTAGTTAGCTCTGAGTGACTCAACAGTAAGATGTGATGCTAATGCTAAAACAAATTCAGCTAGCTCTGATCTCCTGATTTGTGGAGTCGGCTCTTTTTACTCAGTGTGATCCCTAACAGACAGAGGTGAAAGGTCATCCCAGGTGGGCCTGGACCTGTTTAGAACCACACATTTAAACCGAGATGTGACCACAGCCGCGCAAAACTGATAAAGCCTCAAAGGAGTGAATTCTCTGAATGTTGGTTACTGAAGCAGAATCTGAGCTTCAAAGAGGAAAGACGCAAAGAGCTGCTGTATTTTTAGATTTCTGGTTTTGTCTAACTTGATGAAGGCAAAAAGAAGGACAGCCTCCTCTGAGAGGATCCGTCTGCCACAGGTTCTCGAAGCTTCACAATAAGTGAGAAGGATGGAGTCCTGACTGGAAGCAGGGTGAGGGAGCGTTAAGAGGCCATTAGGGGAACATCAAGACGATCGCTGCTATTGATCGACCGGCAGCTGTAAACCACGATACCAGGCTCCTCGGGGCTTTAAAAGCTCCTCCAGCGTCCATCCATCTTCTTTAACTCCCGCTCCACGTGGGGCTCAGTGGGACCCGGAGTCGAACCGACCCGTAGAGTCCGGCTCGGCTCCAGACGTTCGGTCGTGTTCCGGGTTTACTGTTTACACCTGACAGCAACATCGCCAGAGTCTGGTCCATTTTCTGAACCACGAATAAAGACGGTGACAGAAGCTCCAGTGTCCTCTGTGTGCAGTCAAACAGCTCCCACTAGTGGCCACACAGAGGAACTGCACGGTTTTCTGCGGAAACAGAGGACGGTTCCATGGAAACGTGAAGCAATGAATCCACCCAGGTTCCAGTCGAGAACTCCAACAACAACAGAGAGGAAACACGAGAACTGAGGGAGGAAGCCAGAGTACCCAGAGGGAACCCACAGGGAGAACATGCAAACCCAACACAGAAAGGCCCCAGCCGGGATTTGAACCAAGGACCCTCTGGCTATAAAGAAGCAGCACTAATCACTGTTTCACCATGGAGTTTGTGACAACTAATGCTGAAAATTAACTTTCTTTGTGGCCTCACCCCTACCTGCACTCAGCCCCACCCCTCACTGCTAGCTCCGCCCCTACCTGCACTCAGCCCCACCCCTCACTGCTAGCTCCGCCCCTACCTGCACTCAGCCCCACCCCTCACTGCTAGCTCCGCCCCTACCTGCACTCACCCCCACCCCTCACTGCTAGCTCCGCCCCTACCTGCATTTAGCCCCACCCCTCACTGCTAGCTCCGCCCCTACCTGCACTCAGCCCCACCCCTCCCTTTCCTTCATTGTGCTCAGCTTTGTCAAACTTAAGGTCCGTGGACTAAACCTGGGACTCCAGAGGGTCTAGTCTGGCCTGACGGCAGAGAGCTCAGTCGTTGATATATTTTTCAGTTCCAGCATGGATCAGCAGGATATTTCACTGTATTCTGTACCACAATACAAACTTTAAAATGTTGAAATCACACTTATTTTCAAAATTTTACATTTTCATTCTTGTTTTCTCTAAATTTGCAGTAAAACATGGATTTAGAATCAGTTTGTGCTTCATTGTTCTGTCATCTCCCTGCTCTGACCTCCTCCAGCTTCTCTCTGAACTGAAATCACTCTGACAGCTGAATAAACTACAGACATGTTTTTAATGCAGGACCCTTTATTTCTCCTTCATCCTGCAGACTTCCTGCTGCGCTGGTTAATAAATTGATGATTTTGAGCCAGAAGCGTATTTGGGGTGGAACTTTACTGAGGAATCATTAAATGAAGTTTAAATGTGAACATTGGGCCGTATTGTCCAGACGTGTATCGAACAGGGAGAAACACCTTCTCACACACACACACACACACACACACACACACACACACACACACACACAGTGAGGATGGCTTGGTAAATATTGGTGGAGGAGTGAAGCAGCAGGATGTTTGGACTGGGACCAGCTGATCCCTGATCTGGGCACCTTGCTTCCCGTCACGTCTCGATCCCCCGGGCAGCGTCCGTCTCTCCGCCCTCCCTGTCTCTCTCAGACCTGCCGTCCCCGGGCCGAGCGTGGCGGTCCTCCCTCACTGCTCGCCTTGTTCCGCGGCGCCGCTGCTGTAACGACTTCCATTCAGCCGCCGCCTCATTATTTCCATCCTCACAGCTCTGGAAAACTCGCCGTCCCCGGGGTAAATGCTTCCACTGTTAACACGAGGAGCGGATGGAATCAGCAGCGTTAGCGAGCGGACGACTGAGCCGCCGTGGCTCCTGGTTCCTGACAGTTAAACTTCCTGTCACGGGAATCAAGGAGTTTCTGGAAACTTCACGACATTCTTCACATCCCTCCAGAAACCACAGACCCTCAGTGAGGGGGGGTTGGTACAGTCAGTACAGTGACATGGCGTTTAGCAGTTAGCTAAGAAAGTTAGCATCAGTGCAGTTGATAACTAGCGCTAGCTTAAACAAAGCCTGAGTTTGTTGAAGTAAAGCAGCTCGTTTGGACTGTGTTAGCTAAGTAATGTTCTACGACATGTAGCATTTGGCGAGGACAGTTAGCATCGGTGTTGCCGTGTGGAGCTAGCATCATTAGAGACGGGGCTTGCCGTGTTTTAGATGTGCTAGCTCCATGTTAGCTTAGCGAAAGTGGTGAGGCATGTAGCACTGTAGCATGAAAAAGCAGACCATGGCTGAAAACACTCTGCTAAAACTGACGCATGCACAGGTAGAACATGCAGTACAGAAAACCCCAACGCCTGGATTCAAACTGTGGATCCTCTGAGTGTGATGAGCGTGCTAAACCACTGCGCCACTGTGAGGCCATGAGTCACTCTGGCTGGCCTGCAGCCAGGGAGCTGCAGAACGTTAAGCCTTTAAATGATTAATGTTTGATTCCCGGTGACGGAGTCATGAATACATGTTTGGCCCGGCGCTGAGAGGAACGGGTTCTGCAGGACGTTCCGCCCTCTCAGAACGGCCGGGATGTGTGAAGACTTTAAAAAACTGGATCCAGAGCGGAGCGAACATGTGTGTGAGACGGAGAGGAATTCCTGGGAGGCGTTCCAGGAATATCAGCCTAATGAGAGCGAGCTGTGGAGGCAGCGCCGGCCTGCTGCCCTCAGAACCCGGAGAACCCGGAGGTTCCCGCGTTCCCCGGGAAGGCCGGCCGGCTCGGCGGTCTCACTGAACGCTACAGGACTGACCTGAAACACACAGTTCTTTTTTTAATTTACGTTAAATTGTTGCCATAGCAACCAGTACTTCCTTTGACCTACATTCCTATAAAAACCAGCAAAATCATTCAAAAACTGGATGTTCAGAGGGTTTTTTGTTTCTCCAGGAGATTGATCCTTAAAGTGCTTGGTGTCACCACACTGGCAGCGTGTCAGGGCCACGCTGCACCGGCCACATGTAGACATGGCTGCTGGCATTAGCTCGCAGTGAACTGACGGGCTGCATTTCCACTGGACGCGTTTCATTTGTGGCTTGATGCACCGGAGTCACAGGTGATCCGTTCTCTCTGCAACACGCCGGGCATTGGACCGAAAGATGACGGACTCGTAAAGCCACGGACAACCGGGCGTCGCTCCGCCAAAATAAAAGTTCCCCCTTGCATTTCGGAACCCAAATGCAAAGTGGCTCTCAGTCTGCAACTCTGACACTTCTGCTTCTGCACAAACATTTTTCTGAGTTCAGTTTGAGCAAATACAGAGAAAACAGCTTGAATCTGTCTGACCGAACGTCAGCAGAACGTCACAGGATGTAGAGGAACGGAGAACAGTCTGCTGGACACCAGGCTGTTCGAGTCTGACGTAACTCCAGCCTGCTGGGTGTTTCTCAACACGAGCCGCTCACAGCGGGAGCACCGCATGTCAGCGGAGACGGAGACGGAGACTGAGACAGACAGAGAGACGTAGAGACAGACGCTCTGACAGAGGACACATGTACGTCCTCTTCTCAGACTCAGAGTTGCTTCATCCACAGCGTCGTCACAGAGGAGCAGTTTGGACATTTCATCCAAACATTCTGTCTCTCGGGGGGGGGGTTTCCACACTGAAACCCAGTCCAGGGACCAGGGACCAGGGATCAGGTCTGGACTGGCCCTGTTATGAGAAAAGCTGTTAACATAAACATCAAGTAATAAAATCCTCTCATTCCCCGGAAGAGTCCAGAGAGAGCAGGAGGACGGGAGTCCAGAGCCAGACCCGAGTCAATCAAACACCGTTCATCTGGTCCTGAACCCTGAATCCAGTCCCGAACCCAGATCTGAACCCAGATCTGAACCCAGTCCTGAACCCAGTCCTGAAGCTCCTTTGCTCACTGAGGGAACTGTGGGTGGAAACCTGGATGGAGCTCTGGGTGGAGGTCTCAATGTAGGTCGGACAGAGAACTAGATGTAGGTCTGGGTAGAGGACTGGATGGAGGTCTGGACAAACCCTCTCAGATCAGTGCTGGTCTGGACCAAACGTCTTGTCTCCACGGGAGAATCTACAGGTGTTTCCGTGTTTTACATCCAGATGATCCAGACCAGTTTAAGATCCAGACCAGCAACACTTCTGATCATCTGCTGTGGTTCAACAAGCTCCGACCTGCCCCACCTCCAGCCTGAACCCCGTCCACCCTGGAGGACTCCCTCCGCCCTGGAGGACTCCCTGTACCGGTCCATGGGTCACATGACCTTCAAACTTTCAGATTTGAAACACAGTGTTGCATTAGTGAACTGATTTCCAGTCAAGCCCTGATGTCCGGCCATCTTTCACCCGGTCCTAACATCTGGATCACGTGGAGACCGGCTCGCTTCAGGCTCTCCGGAGCCAAACGTCAGTGCATTACTGTGAACCCCGTCACTTCCTTTCAGGGAGAAAACATCCAATCGTTGCACGAGGGTTTAAATTCCAGAGGGAAGCAGCTGATTGGTCAGTTCGGCCGTCGGGCGGTTCTCCTGCTCTCAGAACAGAACCTGTTGACGCCACATGTGAAGGCAGAATGACCTTTGACCTTTATATGGATGACGCGTCCTTGAACCTGACCTTGAAAAGTGGCGTTCGCTCGTTGGGATCAGCTCACGCTGAACGGAGGGAGCGAGGCGGTCGGCACCGCCCTCCTCCACCCCGGCTGGCCTGACTCATCTGCCCCTCGGCTACGCCGCCGCCGCCGTCCGGCCCGGCTTAGCACTCCGCACACGCTAATCTAATTTCTGCTCGGAATATTCCGTCGAGGGATTAGCGCGGCCGGCGGCGCGTCGGGCCGAGGACGTCCTGTCGGACGGAGCCGCGGCGGGCGGAGGCGGCGAAGACCCTGAGGTCTACAGTACAAAGCCGAGCGCGCCGGTCCAAATATAGCATCACGGCGGCGTCTGCAGCTTCCTGGACTCTACAGGACGATAAGAGGCGGGCGAGCCGCCACCTCCACCGGGCCGGACGGCGGCTGCAGGGCGAGGACACGAGGACCTGGACACGCTGGACGGTCAGCCGGCCGACGGAGGAGAACCAGACGAAACGGAGCCTGAACCGTGTCTCACAGAGATCCACATGCAGTAGAACCATAAAACTCCTTTAATGAGATCAGTCCGCCCGCCGTCCACGGCGGTGAGACACGTAAACCAGATCAGAACAAACGGTCGGAGAGCAGAACGCCGTCTTCACGTAATGAACATTGATCCTCCAACTCTGGAAACTGTCCGCCATCGATCCGTGGTTTTATGGGAACTATAAGCAACAAACAGTCCACCAGTAGAGCCAAACACAAGGTTTTACCTTTTTAAATGTCGTTCAGTTTCCTGTTTTTTCTTCTTCTGGAGGGTTTGAAGCAGAGCGGTGTTGAACGGACGGGTCTTGGTATGAACTCGTTCTATGGAGCTGAGAGAACTCAACCTGGAGGATAACGTTCCTGTCCGCGGAGTGAGCAGGAGGAGCGTGGGGCGGATGGATGGGTCAACAAAACCACTCAAAACCACAGAGAGAAGAAAAACCTAAAGTTCAACGTGACACGTGGCTCAGTCGCCGCCAAGCCACGGCCGCCGCCTTCACCTTCCCCTTCACCTTCACGTGAAAGCGAGGCGAGGACTCCGGCAGCCCGCCGTCTTCAGGACACTCGGCGGAGACGTAGCGACAGCTGGAGAGCGGAGGCCTAATGTTCTGATCGCAATCTGCTGCCGAACGAGAACGCCCGGCTGCAAGGACAGAGGAGCACCTTCAGAGCTCAAGCTATTTTTACCAAGTCATAATTCCCCCGTTCGGCCCCCTTCACCCTGTGTCTCCACTCTGGAGGGCTGAGGGAACAGTGACGGCAGGAGGACGGCGCCGATCGCACTCAGCCCAGAACACTGGACGGTTTCTGTCCATCCGTCCGTCAGTCCAACAGAAAAGATTTGACGATCAATCCCTGAACGACTGAAACATGTACCTTAGAGGTACTGATTAATAAATACAGGAAACACAGCTGACTGGTGAAGCGCCGGAATCCTCTATACTCCGGTTCTGTGGTTGGACGAGACGTTCCCTCAGGCGTCCGCCGGAACCAGAAGCCGTTCTGCTGATCCACACGTCGGTCTGAAGGAATTACAGCAAGGCTCGTCCTGAGAGCCGTCCTTCAGCGAGGGGAAGCGGCCGGATGAATTAAACATCTTCTCGGCGCCGTCGTCCTTCAGGGCTCGACCTTGGAGCGTGCTCTGGACGCAACGCCGCCGAACCGCGGCAGAGGAAGGTGTGAGGATCGTAACGCCGTCTCCGTCGATCCAAACATCCCGCCAGGTCGTGACTCCATCAGACCCACGCCGGGGAATCCAGCCAAACACACTCCTGCCGGGAACATCTGCCAGCTGGGCCGCACATCTGGGCGCCACGACACCTGCTGGGCCCTAATCCGCAGGCGGCGGGCGAACTGTTCGCCGATGATGACGGCCAATTACAGATACGACCGGGAAGCAACCAGACGCAGACTGAGTTTCAGCCCAGATGGAGACTGTGACAGATCGAAGAGGGAAACTGACTGCTGACCTTTAGAAGATGAACCGAAAAGACCTTTTCTCTATCAGCCTGACGCTCCTGATGGAAAAACTAAAACCGTTTCTATGATTTTAATGTCTGGTTCCACCTGATCTGATTCCACTTCCTTTCACTTCACTCGTCCTCCGGGTTCAGGAGTTGACTCTACCGACTGGGTTCAGTTTGGCTCCACTGGACCTGACTTTACCCGACAGGTTAAGCTGAGTAACACTCTAAAGCTCACAACTAACTCTCAATATACTGGTAATGATCAAATCCATCAAAATGAAAGGATCTATCGAGGCTCAGGCTGGAGAAGAAGAAAAAACCTCCAAAAATCAACCTGAAGTGAAGCAGACCGGCTGAAGCCTCGTCTGGGCTGTGGCAGAGCGAACACAGAGACAGGAGGAAGAATGACGGAGACTCTAAAGACGTCAGGAGGACATTTCCCCTCAAATCAATCTCTTTATGTAAGAATAGGAAGGATGTGGAGAAACCAGATTAAAAAGAAGATTACCAGCAGAGTGAGTTATAGATGATGGAGCAGCGTCGGCGGCGAGCAGAGAAATGCTTGGTCATGTCCTCCGAGGAGGAAACACCCACCTCTGGATCATCTGGGACCGAGACTCAGCTCTTAATCAAATCCTGCTTTAAACACAGATCATCAGATATCACCGCCGCTCGACCTGGAGTCTGTTCTGCTCAGATTTTACAGTTTCATGAATTAAAGAACAAACCCTGAAACTTCCACACTGAAGAGATTTGATTCATTTTATTATTTTTTAGCTGATTTTAAAGAGCTTATATTTTGACTCTATTGAATTTAAGTGTTTTATTTCCTGAGCGTTGTTAGCTTTCACTAGCATCAGCATTAGCATTAGCATTGTGAATCAAGGTTCTTCCATCTGAGCATGAAGAATGTGTGCCGTTTGTCCTTCACTGTATTCTGTCCTTCTAGAGAGATTCACCTTCAGAGCTAATAAACGTCTCTTCTTCCTCCATCAGACGAGTCTTTACTGAATTCAAGCTAACGTTCTGAGACTTCCTCCTGGATTTGACCCTGATCAGCCGCACTGAGACGTTAACCTAATATATCAACCAGAGATGCTGGAGGAAGTTTGTTTTTATGTTAAAGCAACTTTAATTGTTTAATATTATATTGAAATTTGCTAGCATGAGTGCGGCTAGCTAGCAGCGCTAGCAGCATCTTGGAGCTGGTTGATTTTCAAGTCAAGATGTGATTAATTTGTTTTTTAATGGCCTTCATAAGCTACATTTAGAGTAATGTTTGAAGAACGGTCTGCGGTTCAGCAGGACGGCGTCTCGGTTTGGAGGTTTAGAGCTAGCATGACGGCTACTATCAGCTAATGCAGCGAACACATGGTGACTTTATTCTGTTTCCACTGTCCTGTATGCATGGATGTGATGTGTTTCTGCTCATGAAGGGACAGGATGTTAAATTCCGTCTTTCTAAGGAGCGAAAATCTGCCGTCGTCTTTAAATTTCTCGGTTTCCAAACAGGAAGTCTCCCTGCGGCAGGACGACCACGGAGCGGCAGATGTCCTCCTCCACAGGAGCCCATCTGATGAACCGTCGGTCTGATTCCCCCCCGTCGACCGGCCGGCGGCGCCGCCGATCGCTCGTCTCTCTGAGATCCTGAAGCTCCGGCTGGTCCCAAGCAGCCGCTACACTCCCTGTGTGAACAGCGCTTCAGCTCCACCCGTCTCGCTTCACACCAGAACCCCGAATCTGGGTTCTCTGAACTTCACCAGCCCCTCCCGATCAATAATCCATCAACATGAGAAACCACAGAGAGGCCCTGGAAAGAGGGGATCAGGTTCGATAAGTGTGACTTTCAAAATAAAAGCCCAGAACATCGTCCTGAGGTTTGAAAATGAACAAACGAGGATAAAGATAAAGACGGTTCTTCACTGGATCCATCTGGAGCCACGGAACACGAGGAACCTTCAGAGTGAGGAGAACACGGCTCACTTCAAGAGCTTTTATTTTGGAAATTGTTTCCCTGCTATAATTTAAAATGCTACAATGTTTGTTTATCATTTGCAGCCAATTTTAACGATTTTAAATGAATGTAACTCCTTTTATCTCCTTTAACCCTCTAGTGTTGTTTGTATTTTTATCAGTTCTTTAAGCCATTTCATCTTTTTTAGCTGTTTTATTTTTTCTTGTTTACCTTTTTAAAGAGATTTTAGGTTTTTGAACCATTTTGTTTGATGTTTTTCAACCTTTCCTATTAGCTGTTGCTCATTTAGCCTTTCTAGAAACTTTACTTTGTCTTTTTTTTTACTTTTGAGGAAACTTTTCATCCATTTTTTAGCAGTTGTTAGAGTAGAGACAAGCTTCACTGTGAATCCACGGCTGGTTGCCAGGTTGGGAAAGGAGCAGCGCGACGTTTCAGTTTGGCCTTCAGTTTGCATTCACACACACACACACACACACACACACACACACACACGCACACGGGCAGGGTTACCAGCCTCCACCTGTTGTGTGGGGCTCGGTTCCTTTGTAGAGACACGGTGCGGCGCGGTGGGTCAGTGTGAGGCTCTCACTGGGTTCACGGTTTGAGAACAATCTGCTTCTCCTCTGAACCTCCTGCTTCAGATCCTGGAACTCTCTTCTGGTTCTGCCGGTAATCTGAATGTGGAATAATCTACAAGGTTCACCCTGCAGATTACACTTAATAAACTCATAGTAAACTGGAGCTTCAGCTGAACTGATCACATCTCACCGTTAAACTGTGGAGCAGTTTTAATCATTTTCACGCATATTCAGGTTTTAGCACATTAGCAGTTTTATCATTTATTCGCTTCATTTTTAATTTTATAGCAAGTTTAGCCATTTCAGATTTTTTTTCAATCAATTTTTCATCTTTTAATAGATTTACATTCATATCATTAAGAGGAAACCACTGATCCTCTGCAGAATTAACTCATTTACATGTGACATTTGTGACTTTGCCCCGCAAGATTAAAATAAAAATAGATTAAAAGAGATTAAAAAAGAGAGAGACTGCTGACTGAGCAGAGGCATTAAAATAGACTCAAAATGTTTGTGAATGATTTCAAGGAGGCAGCAGGGAGTCATTGTGAAGGGCTGCAGGACACACACACACACACACACACACACACACACACACACGTGTCTCTTACATTCCAGGCATGCATGATGAGGCAGGTGCAAACCTCTCCGAATCAAAGTGCATCCAAACAGCCGCTTTTCTCCCGTTAATCTCTTTAAATGACTCTTTTCTTTCAGCCGAATTAACGGCCGCGTCCTGCTGAGTCAGCTCATGACCGCAGCGTTGCGGGCAAGCGCGCGCACACGCGCGGGTTCGCGTCCAGGTGTTAAATGTGCGTGTTTCTGAACGGAGTTCCGCACCGACCTGCCGCGGGCACGCCGGCTCCTCGTTCCCGGTGGGGGACGGCGTCCCTCCCTCCAGCGACGCCGGGGTGACCGGGGAACACGCCATGTCCTCCGCACTTAGTCCACCGGGCCCGCTGGCACTTTCCCCCCGCGCGTCCTCCAGCTGTCGGCCCGGGCCGGGGGCTCCACTCTTCCTCCGGGAGGGGGCCGGGGACCGTGACGCTGCTGTCCGAGCGCAGAGCGTCTCTGTCCGGCTGCACGGCGGAGACTCTGCCGCTGCTCCGGCTGGAGCCCGACTGCTGGAGAGAGAGCGAGGATGACGTTTACCACACACACACACACACACACACACACACACACACACACACACACACACACACACACACACACACACACACACACACACACACACACACACTCTCTCTCTCTCTCTCTCTCACACACACACAGAAGGAGACAGGTGCACACACACCACCCAACAATAATAGAATAATCTTCTATTATTATGTAATAAGTGTTCTGTTCCCTTTCAAACAGATTTATAAGATTAAACTATTGATCAGTTTGATCATTTTTACCCACTTTAACCTTTAAATAACCTTTCAGAGATTCATTCAGCAGGAGGCAGTGGTATTTAATCAATTCAACTCTTATTTCCTATTCCAAAAGTTCAGTTCTTTTAGTGATTCTTTTAAGTATTTTAGTTTTTCAAGTATTGTACACCTTTTGAAGTATTTAAGCTCATTTTTGTTTTTTGTTTTTTCTTTTTTGAGTTCCTTCATCTGTTTTCAGTGTTTTAAACCTTTAAAAAAAAAAAAACATTTGAGTTATTTCAACAGATGTAGCCTTTTATAGCCACTTTCAGCTGTTTATCATAAATGCAGCAGTTTACAGAATTCAGAGCATCTCAGCCATTTATTTTACCCGTTTTAGTAGTTTCAATATTCACACATTGTTATTTGATCATTTTAACATTTAAAACTGTTTTACCTTTGTTTATTTTATCTTCACAGTTTTCGTATTTGTAACCATTTCAACAGTTTTAATGGTTTCCATCCTGTTTTACCATCATTTTATTAGCTGAATCCTGTTTTCTCTCTGACCGTCTCTTCACTGCCTGCTCTATGTTAAACTCTCCGGTTGGTCCAAGACGTCCATTTGACCGAGAATCTGGTGCTGGGGGATGGGCAGAGGGGGAGGACGGGGTGGAGGGTGGAGGTGGAGGGTGTGTGTGTGTGTGTGTGGGGTGGGGTAATATAAAAAAGGAGGCTGCTGGTTCCATCTGATTGGTTTAAGGCAGAGGTCAAAGAGGAGGAGAGCAGCTCCTGTGGTTGACCCCCAGCCACACACACACACACACACACACACACACACACACGCTCACACACACACACACACACACACACACACACACACAGACACACACACACACACACACACACACACAGCGCTCAGTGTTTGTATTGGGGGGAATCAGCTGAACAGAATTTCAGTTTCTTTCATTCAGAATCAACCAGGAGACCAGAAAACATGAAGGACGACCGGAGAAATACGAGAAAAACCAAGAGACTTTTTACATAAAAGCACATAAAGAAACAATAATACATGTAAAATATTTTTTTTTAAAAAAACAGACTAGAGACAGAAAAGGCATTCATACAACAAAATACATCAAACATAAATGAAATAAAACCAAGACTTTTAATAAAAAGGAAAAGAGACAAACGGCAACTGAGACACGGCGGAATTACAATAACCAAAGAAAATACAAAGAAACTGATGAAAGACATGAAACTAGTTCAGATGGACTAAAGTCAGCTGAAAAGCATTTTCTGTAACTGTGGTTAGCTTAAAACAGTTTCTGATCAAATTTAAAAATAAATCAATAAATGAGTAAATAATGAAAAAAGATGAAAGTATCTTCAGAATAAAGGCTGAACTTGACAATTTTAAGATCTTTAAACATCCCAGTGAAGTTGTGAATGAGAACATTAAACTGGAGAAACACCAGAACGGAGCCTTGAGGAACGCCACAGCAAATCTCCATGAAATCCTCCCTTTTCAAAGTAAAGTCCTTCATAACGCTTCAGAACAGATCTGGATCTGATCCATGAGATGTGAGACCGTTCCTCCATTTAGACATGAAATAAGACTCTGTGGTGATGAGAGGAGGGAGGCCAGACTGATGTTTCCAACAGGAAGCTCCTGCTGAAGAGAGGAAGAGGCTCTATGGTGTGATGTTAGGAGGAAGATGCTCTGTGGTGTGACATTAGCTGAAGGAGCATCGGGGAGCAGAGCCTCTGGACGTTGGGACTGATTCATCCGGTGGATTCTGTGTTTCTCCCTGCAGGAAACAGTATAAATAGCGTAGCGGTTTGATGTCATCTTCTGTCTGAGTCAGCGCCTCGTGGCCTGGAGTCTGCCGTATCCCAGCATGCTTTGCTCTCTGCGGTGTATTGTCTTTTCTCTTTAAAACTGACCTTGATATTCACTTGTTTTGTTTTGAGAAGTTAACACGGGCCTCTTGGACTCTAATTTTATGAAAAGCATTCCTCAAGTTTCTAATTTATAAGATTTGCAGAAGAAAATGAAAAGTTTCGTCTTGTTGCTGATGACACTGGATTTAATGTTCCCTTTATCAGAAACTGGGTTTTGAACCTTCAGGAAGCCCTGAATGGAAACATGTCTGGAACAGACCGGGCTGTCCATCATCCCGTCATGTCCCGCCTCCTGCTGGGACATGCGTCCCACTCACCCACAAGAAAACACTGGTCCAGGTCAGAACCCTGAGAACACTGCCAGAACACTGAGCTCAGAGAGTCACACAGAGACATCTCCAGAAAGACAGAGATCTACAGAGACTGGAAGAGTCCAGAAGGTCAGAGAGGTGGACTTTGTCCTCTGTCTTCGTCCCTCACTGTAGAATAGAGTCCAGTGGACCCAGATGATGGAGGACCCACTGAATGAGGTGAGAGGCTCCACGTGTCCCATCAGACCGTCAGAAACTGTTTCCATCAGTGTGGTCTGAGAGCTGGACCACCTGCAGGGTCCCGGAACACACCTGGACACACCTGGACATACCTGGACATACCTGGACACACCTGGACACACCTGGACACAGTCCTCCTGGTCTTTATGGACCAAGTAGCATTTAGCAGGACCAGGGACCAGTGGGCTCAGAGCGGCTCTGTGGTGAAAGTGATGGAGCTGTTACGGTGGGTGGAGGTGTCTGGCTGGTGGAGGGGTGTCAGGTCAGTCCAGACCTGAATGGTCCAGGGACCAGCCCAGACCACCTGAAGAACATCACTCCTCCAGGAACAGCACAGACCTCAGTACAGCCTCAGGGACCAGGGTTCTCCAGCAGCATGGAGGAGGAATCATCAGTGAGCGGCTGCTGCAGACTGGAGGACCTCTGGTGGGGGGACCTGGACTCTGTCCAGACCTGGATCTACAGAAAACTCTGGACCAGCTGGTAATAAGGTAACTGCAAGGTCACTGTGAGGTCTGGTTCAGGTTCAAACCCTGCAGATCCTGAAGTGTTGACTCCATCTAGTGTTCTTCACCTGTAAATTCACCCAGAACCCGATTAAAATGTCAAGGACAGGAAGACTTAGGACAAAAAAACATAAGGGACAAAACAGAAAACAACACAGGCATTTGGTGAAGACAGAAAAAAAATACGGGGCAAGTATAATTTGCGTAAACGCAACCACAAGATGCAAGAATAATAAATAACAGTGTAACAGAGTGGTGATAATGCCACGAGGCACAAGCTCTTGAAGTGCGAGGAGATAGTTGGGTGATTTAGTCCATGGGGGGGGTTATGGGAGACTGGTCATAAGTGAGTGTGTGTTTCTGTATCCGTGGGTGTTTCTGTGCGTATGGCCCAGGGGAAGAAGCTGTTTGTCAGTCTGCTGGTGTGTGATTTTATTGACCTGTAGCGTCTGCCAGAGGGCAGAAGGTCAAACGGGGGGTGGGCGGGGTGTGCGGGGTCTCCGGTGATGGCTTTGGCCCTCCTGAGGCAGCAGGATGTGGAGATGTGCTCCAGACTGGGCGGGGTGCAGCCGATGATCTTCTGGGCAGTGGTTATGACCCTCTGCACCGCCTTCCTGTCCTCAGCGGTGGAGCCTGGTACCACACACTCAGACAGGACGTCAGCACGCCCTCCACAGAGGAGGACAGAAGGCCAGCAGCAGCTTTGTGCTCAGGTTGTTTTTCCTGAGCACACGGAGGAAATGTAGCCGCTGTGCCTTTTTGACCAGGGCTCTGATGTTGTCAGACCAGGAGGGTCTGATGTGGAGCCCAGAAACCTGGAGGTGGTGGCAGTCTCCACCTGTTCTCCATTTATGAGGAGGGGTGTGTGGACCTGTCTAGTCCTCCTGAAGTCCATGATCAGTTCTTTAGTTTTTAGGACATTCAGGGTCAGGTTATTTCCTGAGCACCAGCCTGAGAGCTCCTCCACCTCAGCCCTGGACGCTGCCTCGTCCTCGCCTCGGATGAGTCCGACCACGGCGGTGTCATCCGCATACTTGATGGTGGTTGGTTGGGTGGGTGGGAGAGCAGTCGTGGGTGTGCAGGGCGTACAGAGGAGGGCTCAGAACACAGCCTTGGGGGGAACCAGTGCTGAGTGTGATTGTGGATGAGTGGTGGGGACCGAGTCTCACAGACTGTGGGCGTCCAGTCAGAAAGTTTTTAATCCAGTAACAGGTGAGGAGGGGGATTTGTAGTTTGAGCAGTTTGGTGGTGAGGATGTCTGGGATGATGGTGTTAAATGCTGAGCTACAGTCCACGCATTTAACACTATCATCCCAGACATCCTCACCACCAAACTGCTGAAAGCCCCCTCCTCACCTGTTACTGGATTAAAAACTTCCTGACTGGACGCCCACATTCCAGGGTGAGTCTGTTAGTGAAGGTACCTGGACCTGGTCTGCTCTCATGGATGGACCGAATATTTTGGGTGACTTGAGATGCAAACTGCAAAATGCCGTGTTCCAGATGCATTTTTTCAGCTTTATTTCAAATTCCTGAACTCTTTACATTTGAATTATTTTTCTCTTTTTGGTTTTTTTTCCCCATGTCTTGTTTTCTTTCATTGATTTTAGTGTAATTCCCTCTTTCTCTTTCACCGTGAAGCATTTTGAATTGTCTTGTGTTTGAGTGGAGATAGAGAGATGGGAGTGATGTGCTGCGACCTCCGGGCCCGGGTCTGCAGGTTTCTTCCTGTTTCTGCTTCATTTCTCATGTAAAACTGTTGGTTTTTCTCTGTAAAATTTCCTATTAAATCACCTCTTATAAAGTGTTTCTGAATCTCGAGCAGCATCTCGTTACCTTCAGACAGTTTGTGTTATTCTGGTTTTTATATTATTTTTGGCTCGTTTCTCAGTCCACAAACTGTTTATCTTCACATTTCAAAATAATGTTTGTTTATATAGAAACGTTGCTGCTGATTAAAACCTCCTCCGGGGATGTGAGAGGATTCCTACAGGAGCTCAGAAACAAGGTTTCTGCGGTGAAACGTTGGAGTTGTGATGAGTTTTATTTCTTGCTGCTGCTCCTCTGGGACCGGAAGCTTTTATTGTGAAGCGGCCGCGGACCGGAAGTGACGCGCTGCAGATCGTGTGATTGTGAGGCTGCGTTCAGGTAACATTTCTCACGCTTTTTCCTGCTTTTCGCCGTGTTTTCCTGCCTGTTGCGGCTCCTCCGCCGCGGCTCCGCGGCGTCACCCCGCCGTTCACCCCTTCACTCCTCACCCTCACGCTGTCACCGCTTCACCGTGTCCGCGCCGCTAAAGCTAAACGTCTGCAGGAACTCAGGAAGCAGTTCACCTCTTTCTCCTCCTTATATTCCCTCCTGGTTGACTGTATAAAACATTAATTCACTGTTTCACCCCTCTGCGTGCTGGCGCGTGGACGTGTGACCTCTGACCTCGATAAACGTGCGTGTTGGACTTTGAGCGAGCAGCTTAGCCTGGAGGGTTGTTGTTGATTGAACTTTGACCTCGTCGCCTCCTCTGCAGTACCTGCTGTCTGACAGGCGCGTGCACAGGTCACGTGAGGGCGGGAGGCTCCGCCCCCCCATAAACGTCCATTCAAAAATAATTCACAATTCGTTTCACCGTCACTCTAACATAGAGGATAAACACAGGCTTTTATAGTCAGATTATTACATTCATGGTTTTTATTTCTGTAGTTTTTCCCTCTAAAGAGTCAAAGCGTGAGGGACGATGAAGAAAATCTGCAACGACAGAGAAGTGGTTCGGCGTCCTGAGTGTGTCTGGAGACGTAGACGATCAGTCGGACACGCTGTCCCGGCAGTCGCCGACTTTGTCAAACATTTACTGAACGTCTTGAAATACCGGCTGAGCGGCGGCATTTCTCCGGAGATGAGGATCTGGTCTTTCCGTGAACGCACGCCGCTTCGCTCTCCTCTGATTGGACCGAGCTGCTGTCAGGACGAGGTTCAGGACCGGCTGGAGACCTGGATCAGGTCTTCTGCTCTGGGTGGACATCGGGGTTTGTTGCGTTGCCGTTTCTCTGCTCTGTGGTGACGGCGTCGCTTCGCTCGTTCAGTGTGAAGCTGGAATGTTTCCCCATCGGGGCGATGTTTGTCTTTACCGTCAGGATTTTAATCTCGCAGCTGTGTGTGTGTGTGTGTGTGTGTGTGTGAATTCCAGCAGCTCCGCGGCGATCTGACGTTACTGTCAGGAACGCTTCTCTTCTTCGATCTGATGCTGCAGTTCACCGTATCGCTCTGCAGCTGGAACCATCTGCTTCGTTCACGATTGTTTGGGTGTTGATTTGATTTGAATTGCGATTCTTTGACCGATATAGATTTTTTAGGGCCGATGCCGATACCGATGTTCCTCCATCACCCTGAGCCGATGGCCGATTATGGACTGCAGATCTTCTTGAGCCGATATTTGGAGCCGATACTGCTTTTGTTCCCTCAACTTACATCAAAAAAAATGTCACAACAATGACAGATATTACAGTCTCCAGCTTAAAATAAGAAATATTTATTGAACAGTTAAAAAACTAGAGGAACAAGAGAAGCCTTGCCCTCAAGGGCTCGGTCCCTGATTAGAACAGCTTTGTTCAACTTTACGCAACATACTTTGAATTAACAGAAAGCGTTTGGGGCTTTTAACCCTGCATGTTCGCTGCGGGGTCCTCCGGCAGCACAGAGCTGCCTGTGGACGCCCGTCTGTAAATCATGCCAGGGAAAAATAAATAGGCAAATTCACGTGAGTATCGGCCGATTCCGATACAAGTAAAAAACTCAAATAGATCGATTTATCGGCCGGCCGATGTATCGGTCTATCCGTAATTCCTCGCTTTGGGTGATTTTTGTGTTTTAATTCTTTTTAACACCAGAACATGGAAGAAGTGGAGTGATCACTTCTACAGACTGCATCAGACTGAATGTTTCCCCCCAAAACGCCCATCACATCTCAGTCCAGTCTCCTTACCTTTGAACTTTCATTTCTGAAGCTTTGACTGTGTGTAAAAGCAACAATAAAAGCAAAAAAAAGGGTATTTTTCTAAAAACCCAGCCATCTCATCCACGTCTTATTAAAATACTGCACATATAGTAAAATTAAAACAGTGCAACACAAAGATTCCTGTCATAAACAAGCGGTTCAGGTCGGGCTGGACGATAAATCGACAACAATATATATTGATCAACAGTCATGCGGTGCGATAGGTAAAAACAGGATTGATAAAAAGTTTGATAGAATAAACGGTTTGGCGTTGTTTTCCCTGACAGCCTGTCGTGAAGCTGAATACTAATACTACTTCATCCCAGCCAATCACAGACCTCGGCTTGTGTTGGTTTGTGTCCTTTATTGAAAGTAGCTCATTAGGCGGCAGCATAAAACGGCCCGGGCTGCACTGAAAATGTAGACAGATTTTGATGTGTTTTTCTGTATCGTCCAGCCCGAGATTTAAATAAATTAATACTGTTAAACTTCTGTATTTTAAGTTGCACTTAAAATCCTTTAATTGTCTCAAAAGTCGTCAGTGGCCTTAGAATCCGCCGCTCCTGATGGAACCGCGCGGAGCCTGGAGCCGTGGTGTGTTCCAGAGCCACCAGGTGGCGCTAGCTGCTGAAAAGCCCCACAGAAGAAGAAGAAGCCCACAATGGCGCCTGTGACCGTCGCTTAATTCGCCTGATTATTTACTCACATACTTGTCATCGCAGCGTCTTTGCTGTCGTGTTATTTCTTACTGGTCAGTTGTGTTCTCTGAGTTCCTACGTCTTCAAGTCACCTGAATGCACCGCTGTGGTGTGAGTGGCCGGGGGGGGGGGGGGGGGGGGGGGGGGGGGAGCAGGGGGCGGGACCAGGAAGTGGAGAGAGAGCAGCCTCTCAGCTGTTGTCTTCCGGTTGCCGTGGTGACAGCCACAGGCGGTTCTGAAGCTCGATCAGCCGGCATTGAGACGTCCGACTGGTCTTTCTCTCAGCCAGACCGCCGGACGCCCCATCGTCAGCACCCCGGGCCCAAACGATACGGTAGTGTGGGGGAAAATGATTTTTGAACAAAAAAATCTATTTTAAAATCCCACAACTGATCACTGAGGACGATTATCAGTCCATAAAGAACGCCGCTCCAGTCAGCAGGAGGCGTTCGCTCCGAGTGGTTTTGGCTCTGAGGTGAACGTCTGGCCCCGACCTGTCTGAGCAGGGTGACGTTTTGGCGTTACTCCGACCGGCGGCATACCGACATTATGAACAGGAGACATGCTGCATCTTGATGGATCGACTGACACAGATTTACGCTCAAACTGGAGCTCAGCTTACAGATCCGACGACTGTCTCTGATTGAGACGACTGTATCACTGATCTGTTCAGCAGCAGCCGCTGAGGCGGAGTGACTGAGCAGAGCCAGACCCCCCCCCCCGCTGGCCTCCTCAGGGCGCTCAGGCCCGGTTCAGCGCCCTGTCGACCCTGAGCCCAGATAAGGCCCCCCGGGCTGCAGCGTCCCGCCGCTATCTGGCGCCGCTGGCTGCTGGGCTGGAGGCGTTATGTAAGGACCGTCAGAGTCCGCCGACCCTCAGCCAGGGGGGGGGTTAGGTAATCCACCGGAGCGCTAACCGATCAGACCGTGCACGTCTTCTTCCAGACCCGGACCGACTCTACGTGGAGGATGGCTGCGACGTCCAACAACCCCTTCCTGCACCTGGTGGAGCCTCTGGACTCCTCCCGGCCGGAGCAGCAGTTCTACAACCTCTCCAAGCTGGGAGACCCCCGATATGGTAACAGGAAGTCCTGGGGTCCCGCCGGCGGGGAGGCGCTGGTCTCACTCACACAGTCTCACCCCCCCGTCCTCAGACCGCCTGCCGTTCTCCATCCGAGTCCTCCTGGAGTCCGCCGTCAGGAACTGCGACGGGTTCCTGGTGAAGCGCTCCGACGTGGAGAACATCCTGGACTGGAAGCAGACCCAGACCCACAGCGTGGAGGTCCCGTTCAGGCCGGCCCGGGTCATCCTGCAGGACTTCACGTACGTCTGCCGGGTCTAGAGCCGCTGCCGAGACCTGCGGCGCCGGTCTTTTGGTAAACGTAGTGAGCTGAGCCGGAGCGCCACCGGCAGGTCTCTCGGGGTCAGGGTTCTGTCACAGTTGTCCCTCGTGATGAAGCTCAGAGTCCTCCTCGTGTGTCCAGTGGCGTCCCCGCCGTGGTGGACTTCGCCGCCATGCGCGACGCCGTGACGAAGCTGGGCGGCGACCCCGAGAAGATCAACCCGGTGTGCCCCGTGGACCTGGTCATCGACCACTCCATCCAGGTGGACTTCAACAGGAAGTGAGTCCCGGTCCCGGAGTCTCTGGCTCGGAAGCGAAGGCCTCCCTCATCTGGGTCTGCTTCGGGTTCCGCCTGCAGGTCCGACAGCGTCCAGAAGAACCAGGACCTGGAGTTTGACCGCAACAAAGAACGGTTCCAGTTCCTGAAGGTGTGAGTCTAGTCCTGGGGGTGGGGGTGTCCCGGTCAGGCGGTGACGGCGCGCTGTCCTCCTCAGTGGGGGTCCAGAGCCTTCCGGAACATGAGGATCATCCCTCCGGGCTCCGGCATCGTCCACCAGGTCAACCTGGAGTACCTGGCCCGGGTGGTCTTCAGCCGGGACGGCTTCTTCTACCCCGACAGCCTGGTGGGCACCGACTCCCACACCACCATGATCGACGGGCTGGGCGTGCTGGGCTGGGGTAAGAGCGCCGCCGCCCGGGAGGGGCTTACCGGCCGCGGAGGGTTCGAACCGTGTCTCCCTGTGCTGTGCGGTGAGGTGTGGGCGGGATCGAGGCGGAGGCGGTGATGCTGGGTCAGCCCATCAGCATGGTGCTGCCCGAGGTGGTGGGCTACCGGCTGCACGGCAGCCCCGACGCGCTCATCACGTCCACTGACATCGTGCTGACCGTCACCAAGGTGAGCCGCCGCCGCCGCCGCCGCGGGCGCCACGTTCCAGGTCTCCTCCGGCTCACGCCGCCTCTCCGTCCCCAGCACCTGCGGCAGGTGGGCGTGGTGGGGAAGTTCGTGGAGTTCTTCGGGCCGGGCGTGGCCCAGCTGTCCATCGCCGACCGGGCCACCATCGCCAACATGTGTCCGGAGTACGGCGCCACGGCGGCCTTCTTCCCCGTGGACGCCGTGAGCGTGCAGTACCTGGCCCAGACCGGTCAGCGCCGCCGCCGCCTCCTCCTCTTCATCGTTTCAGAGTCCAGCTGCGGAGCTTGAAGACGTTTTTTTGTCCTCTGGCTGCAGGACGAGAGCCTGAGACGCTGTCGTCCATCACCAAGTACCTGAAGGCCGTGTCCATGTTCAGAGACTACACCGACCAGACCCAGGACCCGGACTTCACGCAGGTCCAGGGACCTCTGGCGTCTTCAGGTGTCTCTGTCTCCGGTCTGGAGGACGTCTGATGTCTTTCTGTGTCTCAGGTTGTGGATCTGGACCTGGGCTCGGTGGTCCCCTGCTGCAGCGGTCCCAAGAGGCCTCAGGACAGAATCCCGGTTTCAGACATGAAGACGGACTTCGAGACGTGTCTGGGGGCAAAGGTCGGTCCAGCTGACGTCCCTCCACATCAGCCGGACTGTCCTCACTGGCGGTGTTCCTCTCGTCTCCGCAGCAAGGGTTCAAAGGTTTCCAGGTGGACCCTGAACGCCACGCGGCGTCCGTCCCCTTCCAGTTCGGCGGGAGCGAGTACCGGCTGAGCCACGGCTCGGTGGTCATCGCCGCCATCACCAGCTGCACCAACACCAGCAACCCGTCCGTCATGCTGGGCGCCGGTGGGTCACGCCCGGCCGCCGCTGACCCCGACCCCGACCCCGACCCTGACCCTGACCCTCCTCCGGTGTGGTTTCAGGACTCCTGGCCAAGAAGGCGGTGGAGTGCGGCCTGAGCGTGAAGCCGTACATCAAGACCAGCCTGTCCCCCGGCAGCGGCGTGGTCACCTACTACCTGAAGGAGAGCGGCGTCATGGACTACCTGTCCCAGCTCGGGTACGCCGCCCGCCTTGCCCGCGATGCTAATGCTAAATGGCTACATCAGTCCAGTAGCTAGCCGTCCGCAGGTCTCTGGTTTCTGCTCTCAGGATCCGTTTCCATGACAACACTTTCACGAGAAAACACAAAACTTGAGTGTTGTAGTTGTTGGGCGTTGACGCGACAGCGGTGCTGCGAGCCGCTGAAAACACGTGCAACAAGCGCAACAGTGCCTCACAACGAGAAATGCAAAAAATTATGGCTTTTCACCTGGAAGGTTGTCATGGAAACAGATCTTCGGTGTTGTTATCTCTGCTGCTTTCACTGAAACACCCACATTCACAGTGAATGAATGAGTGAGGACAGTCTGGTAAAAGTCCTCACAATGGTTTTATTTGTAGTTTTAACATTTTGAAAAGTGGTCCAGTCTGGATTGACCCGGTTTGTGGTCCACGTGCCGTATGTTGGACACTCCTGATCAAACTGAGTTTCTTTTTGTTCTGTCAGATTAATTTCCCTCCACTCATCCCTCTCTCATCTGTCTGTCAGCCATTCATCCATCTACTACATTCATCGTCAGCCTTGCACTCATCTTCTCATGCATCCCTCTGTTCATCATCCTTTCATCCGTCTCTCATTCATCCTTTCGGTTATCAGCCAACCATTCACTCACCGTTTAAATTTCATTCCTCCTTCATCCTTCCATTCAGTTTTTTAACATTTTAATCATCGTCCATCCATCTGTACACCTTGTAATCGCTTTATCCGCCCATCCTCTGTCCGTCCATCCTTCATCCGTCCATCCATCCTTCATCCGTCCATCCATCCTTCCATCTCTGTTCCTTTCATCCGCCGTTTTTCCTTAAAAGAACCAGATTTATTTCCACGTCCTTCTTTTCTTGAACAGTTGATCAATACCAGAGAATCTCCAGTTTTTAAAGAAGGGCTGCTTCACTGGCTAAATGCTGCCTCCTGCTGGACAGTGTGCGGTGCTGCGGCCGACGCTCTGCTTCATGCTCCAGTGCTGTGTGGTTGATGTGGTGCTGCCGCTGCTCCTGCAGCACATGACCTTTGAACCCTGCGTTCTGTCTCTCCCGGTAGCTTTGAGGTTGTTGGCTATGGTTGCATGACGTGTATAGGAAACAGTGGGCCGCTCCCCGAGCCGGTGGTGGAGGCCATCACTCAGGTACTGCTGCTCTCCGTCCACAGCTCCACCCTCCTCCTCTGTCTGTCTCCATCTCTGTCCCTGTCTCCGTCTCCGTCTCCGTCCCTCACACTCTCTTAGAGCTGCATCAGATCCAAAGATATGAGGAAACGTTGAGGACAGTGAGTGACTGAGGTGATCAGTATTAGATCTAGTGTATGTAATGAAACCCAACAAGAGCTCAGGAGGACTGAATCCCTCCTCAAGGAGGCTTCAAACACTGACAGGCCGTATTGGAACGGCGGGGATTGGTTCAGTTTGTGTTAATAACCGCAATATCATGAAATCCTGCAGGCTGTTCTATGTCCTCTTCCTTTTATCGGGACTGACGGCTAAAGAGTATGAAGAGGTTTCATGATGCCTGCAAAGAGAGGTAGAAAACACCACAGTGGAGAATAGTCGCAAAGCACAGAGGACCGAGGACAGAACCCTGCGGTACTCCTTCAGTTTACCTTTAGTGCTTGTGTGGGGTTTAAAAACAGGAAAATAAAGCAAAATGCTAAGAGAGAAAAGTAAATGTGGTGGTGTGGATGACTCGCCGGTGCTACACCTCTGGAGATATTTAGATTAAAGGAATGTTTGATGTAAACAGATTTCATATCCCACATTTAGAGCAAAAGAGGAAACTAAGATTGGGTTGACGTCAAAGAATTCAGCAGATCAGCTGCCAAATGTCCCAAAACATTGAAATCTTCATTTTATTGAATCTGCTCTAAATAAAAGCAGACATGGAGTCTGGGTTCAGGCTGGACTGACATAAATTCCACTGTCTGTTGGACACTTACTGAAACTTTAAACAGTGAAACCTCAACCATCCGCCGGCAGTCAGTTCGCTCTCTTCTGTCCCTGATGCCGTCCTCCTCCTCTTGTCTTTTTGTCTTTTCGTCCTTGTCCTCTGGGGGGCTCACCTGGCTCTCCGCCCCCCCCCCAGGGGGATCTGGTCGCCGCCGGCGTCCTGTCGGGGAACAGGAACTTCGAAGGCCGAGTTCACCCCAACACCAGAGCCAACTACCTGGCGTCGCCGCCGCTGGTCATCGCCTACGCCATCGCCGGCACCGTGAGGATCGACTTCCAGCAGGAGCCCATCGGTGACCCCTCCAGTCCAGGACCCGGTCCAGATCAGAGTACCGCTGCCCTCCCTCCTGACCCAGCTCTCCCCCTCCTCCTCTGTTTCCGCCTGCAGGCGTGAACTCGGAGGGCCGGGAGGTCTTCCTGAGGGACATCTGGCCCAGCCGGGAGGAGGTCCAGGCCGTGGAGCGGGCCTTCGTCATCCCCTCCATGTTCAAGGAGGTCTACCAGAAGATCGAGGTGGGGCTCGGGGCCGACCCTGCAGCTGCTGCCAGGACCCTGGACCGGGTCTGACCGGGTCTGCTGTCTCCGCAGAGCGTCAACGAGCGCTGGAACTCTCTGGTGGCCCCCTCCGACAAGCTCTACACCTGGGACCCCCAGTCCACCTACATCAAGTCGCCCCCCTTCTTCGACGGCCTGGTAAACCCCCAGATCCCAAAACAGATCTTAGACTCTCCTGGGTCTGAGTGCTCATCCTGGTCTGGTTCCCCTCAGACCATGGAGCTGCAGCCCCCCCGCTCCATCAGCGGCGCCGCCGTCCTGCTGAACCTGGGGGACTCGGTCACCACGGACCACATCTCCCCCGCCGGGAACATCGCCCGGAACAGCCCGGCGGCGCGCTACCTGACCGGCCGGGGGTGAGGGCCCCGCCCAGGGCTGGCCCCGGTCTGGAGTCCCTCCCCGTCAACGTCCTCTGTCTCCCGTCTCCTCAGGTTGTCTCCTCGAGACTTCAACTCGTACGGCTCGCGGCGGGGGAACGACGCCGTCATGGCTCGAGGGACCTTCGCCAACATCCGGCTGCTGAACAAGTTCCTCAACAAGCAGGCGCCGCAGACGGTCTACCTGCCCACCGGGGAGACGGTCAGTGGGGGGGGGGGGGGGGGCTAACCTCCGCCGGGAAGCCTCGGGGTTGAGCTTTGCTCTGGGTGGTCCTGCAGATGGACGTGTTCGATGCCGCTGAGCGGTACCGGGAGTCGGGCGTGCCGCTGATCGTCCTCACAGGGAGGGAGTACGGGTCGGGGAGCTCCAGGGACTGGGCCGCCAAGGGCCCCTTCCTGCTGGTGAGACACGCTGGTGTGGACGTCAGGGGGGAAGATGCTCTGGTGTGACCTCTGACCCGCCCCCCCCCCCCCGCAGGGCGTCCGGGCCGTCCTGGCCCAGAGCTACGAGCGGATCCACCGCAGTAACCTGGTGGGGATGGGCGTGGTCCCTCTGGAGTTCCTCCCCGGAGACTCGGCCGACAGCCTGGGCCTGACGGGGCGGGAGCGCTACTCCGTCCTCTTCCCCGAGAAGCTCACGCCCCGGATGAACGTCACCGTGCAGGTTGGTCCGACCCCCGCCGCCGCCCGCCTCGGCGCCGCGCTAACGTGTCCGTCCCCCGTCCCCCGCAGCTGGACACCGGGAAGACGTTCGAGGTGCGGATGCGGTTCGACACGGACGTGGAGCTGGCCTACTTCCACCACGGAGGCATCCTCAACTACATGATCCGCAAGATGTCCCAGAACTAGCCTGGGACCGCCGGCTGTCCACCGTCCCCCCCCCCCCCCCCCCCCCCCCCCCCCCCCCCGGCCACAGCATGAGGAGCACCGTGTCCCTCATGCTGTGGTCCAGACCAGCGTCCCCCCAGGAGACGCTGACCCAGGAGAAGCACTTTAATCAGAGCTTGAAGACGCACAGCCCAGAGGAAGAGCAGGCCAGACACCGGAGCAGAGCGCCACGTCCACGTCCACGCCACGTCCACGCCACGTCCACGCCACGTCCACGCCACGTCCACGTCATGTCCAAGTCATGTCCGACGGTCCACACGCCGCCCAAACCTCCTGTCTCACACTTCAGGGACAAAATAGATGAAATTAAAAATCACTACGTTTCACCTGCAGATAGTTCAGTTACTGAAACATTAACAGACCAGCCTGTGATCTGGATCGGCTCGGGTCGGGTCCCCGGGCCACATGTTTGACCCCCCTTGGTTAGAGTTAGTGTCTCCATCAGCTGATCAGCTGTCCGTGACTGAATGCTCTCAGCTCAGCTGATTCAGAACAGGTTCACCGTTCAATCAGCTGATTGATGGACTGTGTCAAACATCAGGCCCGTGGACCAAACCTGGCCTCATCCGCAACCGCAGAGGGTCCAGTCCTCCAGGAGGTTCTAGAGAGATCAAACCCTCTGTAGTTCTCCCACTAGCGTCGTAGCGTTAGCATGGTAGCGCTAACGGTAGCTAACGGTACCAACAGGACCGGTTCTCCACTCGCTGCTGCTCCTGATCCAGATCCGCTGCTGGTTCTCCGCCCGGCGACCGGGGGGTTCTGGAAGGTTCTGGAAGGTTCTGTGACCGTGGAGACGTTCTGTCGGTGTTCTGGCTTCTAGAACATTCCCTCCACAATAAAAGCTGCCTTAATCCGCAGATCCATGGTTTCAGTTTGATGCTCGTTGAAACCATGAACTGACAATAAAAGGTTGTTTTTTTGAGCCGTTTCCTGTTTTCATTGTGAGTCCAGTTTTTTTTTTATTCCAGACAACATTCCCAATACACACACACACACACACACACACACACACACCTACCTGCCTTCTAACACCGTTATTCTTTTTTTTATTTTACACTTAGGAGCCTTTTTATCATTTAAAAATATTAAAACTGAATTGAATAAATTGGAAATGATAAATACATTAAATTAGATCAAATGTTAGTTATTTTCATCAAACTTACTCGTATAAATTAACTTGATTTACATTTGAAATAATTAAAAATACATTTGATTTAATATATATTGTTTTAAAGTATAAATTGTTTTTAAGTTTCTGTTACATTAATGTATTAAAATAAGTTGAAACTAAACTGAATTGTATACATTAACTTGCAAAATAAATACACTCAAAAAAATTCTGACATTTTCAAAAAATTTCTTCTAGACTTAAATTCAGTGTTAAAAGCTTCAAGATTTATTTTTTTCTTTTATAAGATGTTGCGATACAATGTGAAATTGATTTATTGAGTAAAACCTTTTTTTTTTAAGTCAAGTTTAAATGAATGCTCTAATATATTCTTATTTTAAAAGATGACAGAGTCACTCTCGATCAGGAGGGATGATGGTTTCTGCTGGATTTGAGCTGCGTGTCTTTCCTCCTCAGTGTTTCTCTCAGACTGGCTTCGGCTCTGGAGCTGACTGATCCTCACTCCTCCGGTACTTCAGGCAGTTTGCTGATAAAAATACGACACGATCGAGCTTCAAGCCCCGTTTCATCTCTGAGCTGAGAACACTGAGGTTCTATAAATAATGAGCAGGTCTGGACGGGATGGAACTCTGCTGCCGTCACTGTTCCACATCAAAACTCTGAACTGCAGAGTAAAGTCAGAGTATTTCTCCTGAAAACAACATCTTCAGTCCTGGATGTGGATTTTAACAGGATCATCTGTTATAAAGGAACGTAACAGACACAATGTAGCAAAACAGAGTCATGATGATGATGTCATCTCCTACAATGTAACAGTGTAGAATAATAACAGATACAATGTAACAGAACACAGCACGATGATGATGATGTCATTTCTACAATGTAACATTATAGAATAACAATAACAGACCAGATTACAGATGGATTATCTTGTAATCTGTTCAGAATAACAACTACATTTCAGCTATTATGTCCAGTGTGTGTGTGTGTGTGTGTGTGTGTGTGTGTGTGTGTGTGTGTGTGTGTGTGTGTTTGAGTGTGAGAAAGAGAACAGTCTTCATATTAACCAGCAGGTTGCATCAGATTTCATGTGTTGAAGCGAAAGACGAGAAGAAGAAAGAGAAGCTGTGAACAGGCCTGAAGGCCGGCAGGGAAAACAGAGACACCTGACACCTTCCTCCTCCTCCTCCTCCTCCTCCTCCTCCATTCGCTGCTGTTCCAAACTTAAGAGGAACAAAATGAAAGTAAACAAATATACCTTCATAAGTCATTTACATTCTCTTCTTTCTATATAACATATTTATAATTATTATATTTATGATGTGAATATAAAACAATCGTTGAAACACTTGACTTGGATCCTGCAGGAAGTGTTTCCTGTTGTTTTCAGGAGCTTTGACAGAAACGAGAGCAGGACTCAGAGTGAACGGCTCAGTGACATTTATTAGATGAAATTTAAGGACATAGATCATTCGTGCAAAGATAAATCAGACTGAAAATACTACTGGTCCTCCAGTGTGTGTGTGTGTGTGTGTGTGTGTTGTCACATACAGCGAACAGAGGTAGAAACATCTGGAAACGTGCTGTGAGAACACAGTGCAGAACATTTCTAAAGTGCACCGATAACGTGACGATCACCGCCGCCGGCAGCGACGAGTGCAGACTCAAGACGGAACGTCAGCGCACGGAAACGTCCACGAGTCGGCTGCCGACGGACCTGAGTCCGAGGGCGGGAAAAATCTGAAGGCGGGAAAAGTGTGAGAGGAGCAGCAGTCCTCTCTGGGACCCGGACTCCCAGAGTCCTGTCTGGCTCTGGGACTGGAGCGCCTCTGAAAGGAGGAGGAAACACCTCCAACCAGCAGCAGAGTGAGGCAGCAGTCCTGGATGTGAAACATCTGGATTACATCACAGAGAAACGTGTGTGAGCATTAGAGATAAGAGAACTAGACGCTGTTCACGGTCAGTACTGACACACAGTACTTTGCATTGTTCTGTCCTTCGTTATTCAGGACTAGCTATGATTCAAAGCTAACAAAATGCTAAAGAAAGAAATGTGACTATTGTACATTTCAACACACCCGATGTGTTGAGTCAAGTGAAATAGCACTCCAGCACAGCCTCATCGCCATGGTAACAGCATAAATCCGTCTGGGTTAGTTTCAAGTTCTAAAACTGATAAAATAAAAAGAAAAGGTTCGATATTTTCAGCTCTGTTCTTTGTTACATTCATCAGTGACACAAAAAATGACATCAAAATGTTTCAAAACGATATTTGAACAATTTAGTAGATAAATAAGCTAAAATGTGTTTGAAGAAGTTAAAGAAACCAGTCTTATTGGTGGTGTAACATCAGCGTTCCCGTTCCAAACACTGTGCTTTTCCTTCATCCTTCTTGTCATGATCGCCTCGACCACCAGAGGGCGCCGTGTCGGTCCGCCCACTCACTCACATCTGGAACTTTATGGAACCGAAGCAGCTGGAGGACTTTAACTCAGTGGTGGTTAATGATTCACAGGTGAACTTTGAACCTGATGGATCGGTCATGTGCCGCTTTGAACAGGAAGTTCCTGGAAACTGCGACGGACCGTTCCTGATCTCGTTCTAAACTATGGCTTATGCACCAAACAGGAACGCTGCGGTTTGGTATCAGTTAGCATAGCGTTAGCAGCAGCAGCACTTGCTTTGTGTGGGTCTACGTGAGGCGTTCAGGTACAGTACTGAGTGTAGGTCAGTAGATCCGCTGATTATTCACTACATGCAGAACATTTCGTCCGGACACCGTTTCCGGTGACGGAACGTCCTGAAAACACACGATTCAGGAAAACACCTGAATCGTTTCCATTAAACGTGATCTGAGACCTGGTTCACGTTTCATGCTTCAGCCCTGCAGCTTCCAGACAGAGAACAGAAGGTGTAGGGAGCTAGCTAGCAGCTAAAGCGCGCAGACAGCTGATGCCTTCACTGCTCAGCAGGACAAGGGTCAGTGATCAATCAGCGGGGTTAAAGGAATACTCCGAAGAGTTTGGACCCACGCCCTTTCCCTATCATTGACAAAGTTAGACAAGCTCATAAATACCTTTTTTGTGTCTGTGCGGCCAGTGGCTGGATCCCAGATGTTAGCATCGTAGTTAGCTTAGCTCAATCGCTGGAAGTAAGTAGAAGCAGTAGAAGCCATAGACTCGGCCGCTGTGCTCCGGTATATCCTTCCGCGGAGCACTGTGCTTGTGCAGGTCTGTGTGTATCAAAACGTTATTTTAACAGATTGAAAAGGAAACACATCTTTTAAAATGTTTTGTAACTATTCAGATTTACTTCACATGCTAATACGCCGTCCCCTGGACCACTGGAAGGAGGATTTTGTCCACTTTCGTCAGTCCGGCTCTGTTTCCTATTGACTTTCAGCAATTGAGCTAAGCTAACTATGATGCTAACAGCTGGGATCCAGCCACTGGACGCAGTCTCACTTTGTCAAAGATAAAGAAAGGGTGTGGGTCCAAAATCTTCTGAGTATTCCTTTAAAATGTTGCGCTTATTTCTGTCAAAGATTCAATAAAATATCTAAAAATAGACCAAAACATCTGATAAGAAGAAAGAGGAGCCAAAACCCAAAGAACCACTGACCACCAGGTCCAGCATCCAGCATTCTGAAGGAACTCACAGAGAGCATGGCTTCTGGAAGGTGGGGGCCGGTCCGCCCGCCCCCCCCCCCGAAAGTGCTTCACAACAACGCAGACAGGAAGTCTCGTCTATTAGTGAGGTCGCCTCACTTCCTCTTTAACGGCTCAGTCAGAACAAGAGGAAGTGAGACTGTGCAAGAAGACGGAGGAGGAAGAGGAGGTGTGGCTCCTGGATGCCGGAGCGCGGGACAACAGGAAGTGCAACAAGGACAACAGGAAGTGCAACAAGAAAAGAAAAAAGAGAAAGATCTGAGTTGTTTCCTTGGAGCTGGAGGGTAGGAACAGCCCCCAGAGGTAGCTAGTAGTTATTACCCCACTGCTCAGGGGAGCAGGAAGAGACGTCCAGAGTCCAGGCAAGCTCAGACCATGAAGGTGTCCCAGAAAGACTTGGACGGGTGGACCCTCAGCTGAGCAGATCCTCCTCCCTGCGTCAGCGGCCCTTGAGGGCCCTGCGGCGGCGGAGCTCCGCCTCCAGCTGCGCCCCCTGCGGGCCGTAGATGCGGCTGGCGCACCAGGAGAAGTACATGATGATGGAGACGATGGTGGTCTGCAGCAGCAGCATCACGCCGTAGGTGGAGGCGGCGGTGGGGCCCGGCAGGCGGGCGGCGGCGGCGGCGGCGGGCGGCAGCAGGGCGGGGCTGAGCAGGATGGCCCTCACCTCCGCCTTGATCATGTGCAGCTCGTCCAGGATGGACAGGAAGGTGCAGCAGTGGAACCACTGGTGGCTGTGGCCCCAGATGTCGAAGCGGCCCGGCGCCAGCCGCTCGGGCAGCTTGCTGATGTTGAAGGCGGCCGACACCAGCAGCCACAGGCAGTGGCGGTAGAAGAAGCCGGGCATGGAGGCGGACGAGGACAGGGACGAGGGCGAGCCGGAGTACGGCGAGCGGGTGAGCAGGCGGTAGAACACCGGCATGGACGAGACGAAGAACGGCAGCAGGAAGACCAGGGTGCGGATCATGTAGCGGTGCTTCCTCCACCGCTGCCGGGTGTTGCAGCAGGACAGGACGCAGATGATGGCCACGACGCAGGTGCACGGGATGTAGAAGGTGTCAAAGAACGCGCTGAACTCCGGGACGGCGCCGGACGACCCGGGAGCCCCCGCCGGGTCCCCGTCCGGGTCCGGGTCCGGCTCCGGGTCCGTCTCCACGATCCCCGCCCGCGGGTGGATGTAGTAGTAGTAGGCCAGCGAGGAGCCCACGGTGTAGGCGCTGATGGTGCCGTAGTCCACGAAGAAGCAGACCTCCCGGACCACCAGGGACATGGAGTTCAGCAGGTGGGCCATGCTGCTCGCCATCAGCAGGCAGAACACCCCGATGAAGTAGTTCCACAGCGGGTAGAAGAAGGGCGCGTCGCTGCGGGGGGCGCCCTCCCAGCCAAACACCTCCACGAAGTAGTAGGCGAAGACGAAGACGGGCAGGAAGTGCGTCCAGAAGTTGCCGGTCTCGTTGGTGGGCCGGAAGGCGGACAGCAGGCAGTCCCTCAGGCTGTAGTTGGGGAAGCGGTACCCGGTCAGGATGAAGTTCTCGATGACCCGGGGCGGCACGTCGGTGTGCCTCAGGAGGGGGAGGGGCTGAGCGCAGTTCAGCATCATGGTGGGCCGGGCGGGGGCGGCGGACGGTGACGATCAGCGGACCAACGCTTCCTGAAGGCTTCGTCCGACTTTAGATCCCAGCGGCTCCATCGGGGCCTCCTCAGAGCAGAGTCCGGCGGTGACAGAGTCCTCAGGGGGGTCAGAGGTCACACGCTGGGCTAATCTACCCCCTCTGACCTCAGAGCTTTACCAAAGGTCATCCAGCCTGCACAGCCTCGAGTCTTCCTCTTCCCTCTTCTCTTGATTTTGCATAAACGGACGTTGTTGATTCACGTGCACGCTCCTGGTTTGCATAGTTCTGAAATGAAGGTCAGCGTCCCCGGTGCTCCGGGGCTGAGGAGTCCTCGGGACGTGTCGTTAAGCCCCGCGGTATGTAGGTCATGCCCGGCCGGCACTGTTTCCCAGGACGGACACAAAGCTCCGGTCCGCTTTCACTTCATTCAGTCCCGATCCGGTGCACTGCGGAGGAGGAGGAGGAGGAGGAGGAGGCGGAGGAGGAGGAGGCGGAGGAGGAGGAGGAGGAGGGACCCAGAGGGACAGGAGGAGGGTCTAAAAAAAAAAAACTCGGTGCCGGTACAGGAATAACGGCCAGGTCACGTGTTCACACGCCGCGTCAGAAGCGCCGGTCCCCGGCTGAGATCAGACCCGCTCCCCGGGACAGAGCTCCGTGTCCCCGGCTGAGATCAGACCCGCTCCCCGGGACAGAGCTCCGTGTCCCCGGCTGAGATCAGACCCGCTCCCCGGGACAGAGCTCCGTGCGTCCGGCTGCTGGACAGGCTGAAGGCGGCCGGCATGTGTGCGCGCGCGCCTCCGCGGCTCTACGGGACCGCGCGCGCGCCGATTGACAGGCAACTGCGTCAAGGTGCACGCGCGCAACACGGGTGGTGTCCGGTGGGGTGTTTCAAAATAAAACACCCGGACGTGACGTCATGAGGACATATTCTGGACTGTTTGCATTTTATTTAAACGCATCAAAATAATCCAAAATCTTGAAAAATGATTGAAAAATATATTTTATTGATCTCAAAGGAGTTGAAGTTTTCTGACGTGTCGATGAGCAAACAGAGATGTCCCGGAGAGGTTCATAATGACAAACTTTCTTTTGTATTTATTGAAGCAATGCTCACAGGACTTTCTCACTTGGATTTTCAAACTATTTCTTTTCTATTCTATTTTATTTAATTTGATTTAATTTGATTCTATGAATGAAAATGCAAAAAATAAATGAATAAATAGAAATTGTTTTTGTAACACTACTGACCTCAGGACAGCAGCAGTGGTCACACACACCTGGATTAATCAGCTTGTCCAATAAAGTGCGACATTGAATAGAGGAGTTGTGTTGAGTTGAGGCCTGCGTGAAGTTCAGTGACCGGAGTCAGACCTGTGGTTCGTCTGTTGAAATGATAACCATCATGAGGTCCTGGTCCTGACAGAGTCCCTACAGAACCTGCTGACCGTCCAGCCTGTAGCCTTCAGCCCTGAGCGGTGGAGTCTGGGAACCTCTAGTTTAGAGCTGGAACAAAAATCTTCAATCACAGTGGATATCTGAAGATTACAGGAACTCATGATGGCGGGAAAATGTGAACTCCGGTCAGTTCTGCATGCAGCTTGATGCAGTGGACCGGTACGGTGGTCTGGTCTGGTGGACCAGTTCGGTGGTCTGGTCTGGTGGACCAGTTCGGTGGTCTGGTCTGGTGGACTCAGTGGTTCTCTGCAGGATCAGCTGGTGGTTTTGAACTAATGGAACCTAATTGATGTTGTTGCTCAGCCAGCCTCCCGCTGGGTGTGTGTGTGTGTGTGTGTGTGTGTGTGTGTGTGTGTGTGTGTGTGTGTGTGTGTGTGTGTGTGTGTGTGTGTGTGTGTGTGTGTGCCCAGTGAAGCAGTCTAATCCTCCATCTGCGATCCTCCTCCAGGCTCCATTGATTTTCTGCTTTTACAAATCATCCAGAAGACGATTCTTTTCTGCGTCTGTGGACTGAAAATGCTTTTAGTCTGATTCAGATTCAGATTCTGCTAAAACACCGACAGCAGAGCGAAGAGTCCTTGTTCCTCTGCTTTAGATGGATGCTTCAATAAATCAGCATCACTCACACTGATTTTACTTTTTACTTTTGAATGTGAAAACACTGAGGGGGGAAATCAATTACAGTGACGTTATATTAGAGGTTCAGCTCTAAAAACAATTATAAATCCAAGCTAAATGGAACCATGACAAGTTATTTCACACTGAGAAAGCTTCATTTATAGAACTCACATTCTATTTTTACCTTTACCATGGAATTAAGATCTGAAAACCCTTTAGCTGTCTTTTAATGACAGACGGTTCAAAAAGGGTTTTCAGATCTTCTTCATCGTATCTTTGGCGTCAGGCTAACTTTAGTCATAAAGAGATGATAAGTTGTGTGTGTGTGTGTGTGTGTGTGTGTGTGTGTGTGTGTGTGTGTGTCCAGGCAGATCTCCAGTAGACTCCAGTGTGCAGTGAGGTGAGGCTGCTGCCTCATCTACAACCCAATCAACACATGATGCTAATGCTAATGCTAATGCTAATGCTTTCCACTGATCCACAGATGGAACCAAGTCAACACTGACGGACTGTTTCCTTGAATATATTGTAATTTATTCAGAGAATCAGGCAGAGCGGGCAGCCCCTCATCTCCACACAGCGCTCCTTCTCTTTACCTTGAACCGAGTCGAGCAAGTAATGAGATGCTTTATTCCACACATGATTCTCACCCCCGGGGACAGTGTGAACATGAGCAAATGCTTTTTTGTTTGGTTTTTTTTTGTAAAGAAATAGCTGAATGATGTGATTTTATCCCTCGGAGAACACGAGACAACGCCGAGCAGGACACCAGGTGAGGCAGGATTACTTCCACCACTTACTCCCCACAGGCTGGTAATGGAAGAGCCTGAGTGGGCCAGAGCGCTCACACACACACACACACACACACACACACACACACACACACACACACACACACACACACACACACACACACACACACACACACACGACCAGCAGGGAAATAGAGGGGCACATATTTATAGCTGTCTCACTTTAGTCCTTTAGCTTTAAAAAAAAACTAAAGTTTTGCACAGATAAAAAAAAGTTCAAAGACAAAAGCATCCATGAAAAAAACTGATGTGCTTTTATTAACATGAACGATCAGAATAAATTCCAGATCTCATGTTATACTTTACAACAGACAACATGATTTACACCACAGGAAAATGTTTCTGTTTGTATGAACGTGTCTGGATTTGGGCTGTCAGGTTCATTCTCTTAATCACAATTTGTATTTGTTTCCATTCATCAGATTTATCTCAGATCTCCGGCTGACTGATAAAGTATCTGGTTGAACCTGAAGGAAGGAAATCTGGAAGGGCCCAGGAGTGATTCTGGTCTGCAGAGGTCCAGCTCCTCCAGGTTCTGCTCCTCACAGGTCTGGAACAGACCGGTTCTGCAGGAACCAGCCGCTTCACTCAGATTCAGACCAGACAGATCCAACCTCCCCGCTTCACCCTCAGTTCCAGTCTTTTCCTCTGAAGCTCCTCAGGGTTCTGTCCTCGGCCCCGTCCTCTTCAGTGTCCGTCTCCTCCACTTGGCCACAGTGTCCATAAATACTGTGAAGTCTGATTGTGATTCAGGTCAGAATCAACTCTGCTGCAAATCCATGAAGGTTTTAATCTGTTTTGTTGTTTTTAACTTGTTTACTATAAACTGTGATCCTGGATGTCCTGAAAAACACTGAGAAATAAAGTATATTGTTATTAGTAGTTGTAGTATGTTGTTGCTGTTGTTGCTGTTGTTATTTTTGTGCTGTTGCTGTTGTTGTGTTGTTGTTATTGTTACTTTTGTTGCTGTTGTTGTTGAGTGGTTGAGACTGATGTTGGTACGTTGTTGTGATTGTTATTGCTGCTTCATTTGTTGATGTTGTTGTTGTTGGTGTCGTAGTTTTTGCTGTTGTTGCTGTTGTTGTCGTTGTTGTTGTTGTTGTCGTTGTCGTTGTAATTATTGTTGTTGTGTTCACCCCTCTCCAGCCTCAATAGCTGTTGTTGTTGTTGTTGTTGTTGTTGTCGTTGTTGTTGATGTGTTCACCCCTCTCCAGCCTCAATAGCTGTTGTTGTTGTTGTTGTTGTTGTCGTTGTTGTTGTTGTGTTCACCCCTCTCCAGCCTCAATAGCTGTTGTTGTTGTTGTTGTTGTTGTTGTTGTTGTTGTGTTCACCCCTCTCCAGCCTCAATAGCTGTTGTTGTTGTTGTTGTTGTTGTTGTTGTCGTTGTTGTTGTTGTGTTCACCCCTCTCCAGCCTCAATAGCTGTTGTTGTTGTTGTTGTTGTTGTCGTTGTTGTTGTTGTGTTCACCCCTCTCCAGCCTCAATAGCTGTTGTTGTTGTTGTTGTTGTTGTCGTTGTTGTTGTCGTGTTCACCCCTCTCCAGCCTCAATAGCTGTTGTTGTTGTTGTTGTTGTTGTCGTTGTTGTTGTTGTGTTCACCCCTCTCCAGCCTCAATAGCTGTTGTTGTTGTTGTTGTTGTTGTCGTTGTTGTTGTTGTGTTCACCCCTCTCCAGCCTCAATAGCTGTTGTTGTTGTTGTTGTTGTTGTTGTTGCTGTTGTCATTGTGTTCCCCACCCTGCAGCCTCAGTGGCTGCTGCTGATGTTGTTGTCGTTGTTGTCGTTGTTGTTATCGTTGCTGTGGTTGCCGTTGCTGTCGTGGTTGCTGCTGCCGTCAGTGTGTGGCGCCGCCGTGCAGCATGCGGTGCAGCTGGGTGGGCTGGTAGCCCAGCAGGTCCTGCAGGTTGCAGACGAAGCGGTAGACGTAGCGTTTGCCCGCCGTCTTGCGGATGATGTTCTTGTCGTAGTAGTAGCGCAGGCCGCGGCTCAGCTTCTCGTAGTTCATCTTGGGTTTGTTCTTCCGTCGCCCCCACAGCAGCGCCACCTGGAGGCCAGATCACACAGTCAGCCAGAGGAACCTGCTCCGAGGCAGGTGTGTGCACAGCAGCGCCACCGCATGGCCACAGGGGGAACGCCACCGCTTTCTGCAAACGGACAACTGAGGTTCCCTCTGCTACCAGGCTCTACTGACGGAGGTTCCTCTCCCAGCAGGCTCTACTGACGGAGGTTCCTCTCCCAGCGGGCTCTACTGACGGAGGTTCCTCTCCCAGCGGGCTCTACTGACGGAGGTTCCTCTCCCAGCGGGCTCTACTGACGGAGGTTCCTCTCCCAGCAGGTTCTACTGACGGAGGTTCCTCTCCCAGCAGGCTCTACTGACGGAGGTTCCTCTCCCAGCAGGCTCTACTGACGGAGGTTCCTCTCCCAGCGGGTTCTACTGACGGAGGTTCCTCTCCCAGCAGGCTCTACTGACGGAGGTTCCTCTCCCAGCGGGCTCTACTGACGGAGGTTCCTCTCCCAGCAGGTTCTACTGACGGAGGTTCCTCTCCCAGCAGGTTCTACTGACGGAGGTTCCTCTCCCAGCAGGCTCTACTGACGGAGGTTCCTCTCCCAGCGGCTCTACTGACGGAGGTTCCTCTCCCAGCGGTTCTACTGACGGAGGTTCCTCTCCCAGCAGGCTCTACTGACGGAGGTTCCTCTCCCAGCGGCTCTACTGACGGAGGTTCCTCTCCCAGCGGTTCTACTGACGGAGGTTCCTCTCCCAGCGGGCTCTACTGACGGAGGTTCCTCTCCCAGCGGGCTCTACTGACGGAGGTTCCTCTCCCAGCGGGCTCTACTGACGGAGGTTCCGTCGCGGCGCTCACCTCGTCGGGGTCGGTCAGTTTGAACTCCCAGCCGTCTCCCGTCCAGCTGATGCAGGACTGACAGCTGTGGTCGGTCAGGAGCTCCAGGAGGAACTGCCACAGCTGGATGGGACCACTGCCTGACACACACACACACACACACACACACACACACACACACACACACACACACACACACACACAGAGTCACTGATTCATTCAGAAAGCCTCCAGTCTTGCGGAGGGTGTGTGCTGTCTGTACATGATTTATTTGTTTGTTTTTCCATTATAAAAATGTTTGTTAAGTTAAAACATTGATTTCAAGTTTTGCTGAAGATATATCTTCTCATGGCTTCATTTTGCATCCTGCAGAAAAGCTGGTCTTGTCATTTAATTTAATTTAATTTAATTTAATTTAATTTAATTTAATTTAATTTAATTTAATTTAATTTTTTAGGCAAACAAGAACTGTCTTCATGTGTTTTGTTTTTTTTCCACTGATTTAATAATTCCTTTTTTTAATCAGTAAATATTCCTGGAATGTAGTAAATATCAGCTGGAGAGGGATTTTTTTTCCATCTGTCCCTTGTGCTCTATATTTCAGGTTTCATTGACAGTATACGTGTCTGTGTATAGAAATATAATATGTGAGAATAATTGTACTGATTTCTCATCTAACTCTGGATGAGCTGCAATGACTTTGTGCTGAGAAATGATCAAATGTGTTCCAGCAGGGACACACACACACACACACACACACACACACACACACACACACACACACACACACACACCCACCGGTGTACCCGGCCAGCACGGCGGCCGGGATGACGGCTCGGCCCACGTGGGTTTTGTCGCTCATGTAGTCCTTGAAGTTGCAGTGCTGGTCCCTGGAGCCGTCTCCGTCTCCGTCTCCGTCTCCGGCGACCGCCAGCGTCTGCTGGACAGGAGGCGTCCAGGACAGAGATGCCGCCGCCTCGGAGCCGTCGCTCTGGACGTTGTCCGTGTCCGAGTCCGTCTCTGAAAGGCAGACGGTGACCACGCTGCTGCTATCAGTGTGTGAACATAGCTGCTTCTGTTCAGAGGACAGACGGGTGAAGGTGTGTTTTCAGTCGTATGTGAAGAAGAAAATGACCCCATGACGTCCCGTTGGTCCAGACAGAGACGTCCTCAGTCTGTCTCGCTGTTTTACAGGTGATTGATTCCTTCATGCTGATCACTGAATTCAGAGCCTCGGTGATCAGAAGGAATCTTCTCTCCAGCTTCTGAGCCGGGGCAGTGAGGCCGCTTCACTCTGATCAGCATCCAGTTCACAGTCCAGACACCAAAAGGTTGAAAGCTGGACATCATGGATCTACAGTGGATCGATTCCTGATCTACGGTGGATCGATTATGGATTAATTCTAGATTGATTCTGGATCTATTGTGGATTGATTCTACATCTGTTGTGAATTGATTCCTGATCTATTGTGGATTAATACCTGATATATTCTGGATTGATTCCGGATCTCTTGTGGATTGATTCCAGATCTCTTATGTATCGATTCCTGCTATATATTCTGGATTGATTTCTGATCTATTGTGGATTGATTGTGGATCTATTGTGGATTGATTCCTGATCAATTGTGGATTGATTCTGGATCTATTGTGAATTGATTCCTGTGCTCTTGTGGATCAATTCCTGATCTATCGTGGATTGATTCTGGATCTAGTGTGGATCACTTCCTGATCTATTGGGGATTGATTCTGAATCTATTGTGGATCCATTCCTGATCTATTGTGGATTGATTCTGGATCTAGTGTGGATCACTTCCTGATCTATTATGATTGATTCCTGATCTCTTGTGGATCAATTCATGATCTACTCTGGATCACTTCCTGATCTATTGTGGATTGATTCCTGATCTCTTGTGGATCAATTCCTGATCTACTGTGGATTGATTCCTGATGTTTTGTGGATCACTTCCTGATCTATTGTGGATTGATTCTGAATCTATTGTGGATTGATTCTAGATCTGTTGTGAATTGATTCCTGAAATATTCTGGATTAATTCTGGATCTATTCTGGATTTATACTGGATCTAACGTCCCATCCTGGTAAGAATCAGAAAACCATTCCACTGAAGTGATCTGTGATCCCCTCACCTCCGTCCACTCCTCCGCTGTGCAGCTCAGGATCTTGTGCTTCTCCCAGATGATGAAGATGATGATGATGATGAAGGTGGTACCCCTGGTGTGTCAGGGCCACCGGCTGCAGCGTGGTGAGGTCTGAGCTCTCAGCGGGACGGTACGCAGCGCCGGAGCTCCTGAGGAGCGACGCCTCCTCCGCAAAGCTGCAGCTCTCTGAGCGAGACCAGGCAGTGGAGTGAGACCAGGCAGTGGAGTGAGACCAGGCAGTGGAGTGAGACCAGGCAGTGGAGCAAGACCAGACAGTGGAGTGAGACCAGACAGTGGAGTGAGATCAGACAGTGGAGTGAGATCAGGCAGTGGAGTGAGACCAGACAGTGGAGTGAGATCAGACAGTGGAGTGAGATCAGGCAGTGGAGTGAGACCAGACAGTGGAGTGAGACCAGGCAGTGGAGTGAGACCAGGCAGTGGAGTGAGACCAGGCAGTGGAGTGAGACCAGACAGTGGAGTGAGACCATGCAGTGGAGCAAGACCAGACAGTGGAGTGAGACCAGACAGTGGAGTGAGATCAGACAGTGGAGTGAGATCAGGCAGTGGAGTGAGATCAGGCAGTGGAGTGAGACCAGACAGTGGAGTGAGACCAGGCAGTGGAGTGAGACCAGACAGTGGAGTGAGACCAGGCAGTGGAGTGAGACCAGACAGTGGAGTGAGACCAGGCAGTGGAGTGAGATCAGACAGTGGAGTGAGACCAGGCAGTGGTGTGAGACCAGGCAGTGGAGTGAGACCAGGCAGTGGAGTGAGACCAGACAGTGGAGTGAGACCAGGCAGTGGAGTGAGACCAGGCAGTGGAGTGAGACCAGACAGTGGAGTGAGACCAGGCAGTGGAGTGAGACCAGGCAGTGGAGTGAGACCAGACAGTGGAGTGAGACCAGACAGTGGAGTGAGACCAGGCAGTGGAGTGAGACCAGACAGTGGAGTGAGACCAGACAGTGGAGTGAGACCAGGCAGTGGAGTGAGACCAGACAGTGGAGTGAGACCAGGCAGTGGAGTGAGATCAGACAGTGGAGTGAGATCAGGCAGTGGAGTGAGATCTGACAGTGGAGTGAGACCAGACAGTGGAGTGAGATCAAACAGTGGAGTGAGACCAGACAGTGGAGTGAGATCAGGCAGTGGAGTGAGACCAGGCAGTGGAGTGAGACCAGACAGTGGAGTGAGACCAGGCAGTGGAGTGAGACCAGACAGTGGAGTGAGACCAGACAGTGGAGTGAGACCAGGCAGTGGAGTGAGATCAGACAGTGGAGTGAGATCAGGCAGTGGAGTGAGACCAGGCAGTGGAGCAAGACCAGGCAGTGGAGTGAGATCAAACAGTGGAGTGAGACCAGACAGTGGAGTGAGATCAGGCAGTGGAGTGAGACCAGGCAGTGGAGTGAGACCAGACAGTGGAGTGAGACCAGGCAGTGGAGTGAGACCAGACAGTGGAGTGAGATCAGGCAGTGGAGTGAGATCAGACAGCGGAGTGAGATCAGACAGTGGAGTGAGACCAGGCAGTGGAGTGAGACCAGGCAGTGGAGCAAGACCAGGCAGTGGAGTGAGACCAGACAGTGGAGTGAGACCAGACAGTGGAGTGAGATCAGATGGTTGGAGGCGGAGCCGCTACAGATGTTCTGTCATTACAGGGTTTCTGTTCTTGCAGTTGTACCTTTGTTCAGTTGGTACTTGCAGTAGGACGATAGCGATCCGGCAGTTAGCAGCGAGCCGTCGTCACTCTCTGCAGGTTCAACATGAAATGACTCAGAAATCAAAACCAGCACAGTGGACTGACATGTGCTGCATTAAGGGTCTGGTTCTGTCTGTCGGTTCCTGAACAGTCCCTGTTTGTGCGGCTGAACGCTACCCCTCCCCCTCCCAGTCAGCAGCTCCTCACCTGTCCTCAGGGTGTCCAGGTGCTCCCACAGGATCTCCCCTGCCGTGCTGTCGGACGTCAGGCTGAGGAAGGTCTCCCGGTCCAGACCGCACAGCTCGCCGCCCTCCAGGTCTCTCAGGGCGGATCCCAGGCAGGGCAGGCCGAACTCCGCCTGGCACCAGTCCAGCCAGTGGTTGACCTCCAGCCCGGACCACAGAGCCGGATCTGGATGGACACGTGAGAGTCTTCAGGACTGGTCTCCAGCAGCGCAGACCCTCACCCCGGGCTCAGACTGTACCGTGTGGGAAGTGGTGGTTGGCCTCGTCCTGGAGGAACCCTGCGAAGCTGGCCTTCACCGCCTGGCTCAGGACTTCATGGCTGGTCGGCGTGAGGGGAGGGACTTCCAGGGAGTCCAGCTCTGAGATGCAAACCAGATCCAGCAGCATGGATGTTACCAGCAGCAACCTCCACAAACTAACAGAAATCACCATAAACCACCACAAACTAACACAACCTACCACAAACTAACATAAACCACCAAAAACTACCACAAATGACCACAAACTACAACAAACTACCACAAGCCATCAGAAACTACGACAAATCATCACAAACTACCACTAAGCACCACAAACCATCACAGCCACCGCAAAGCTCAGCTCTTTGAGATGATCTCCCCACCTCTCCACCTCTCCATCTCTCTCTCCACCTCTCCACCGCTCCATCTCTCCACCGCTCCAACTCTCCATCTCTCCATCTCTCCACCTCTCCACCTGTCCACCGCTCCATCTCTCCATCTCTCCATCTCTCCATCTCTCCATCTCTCCACCTCTCCACCTGTCCACCGCTCCATCTCTCCATCTCTCCATCTCTCCACCTCTCCATCTCTCCACCTCTCCACCGCTCCATCTCTCCATCTCTCCACCTCTCCACCTCTCCACCGCTCCATCTCTCCACCTCTCCACCTGTCCACCGCTCCATCTCTCCATCTCTCCACCTCTCCACCTGTCCACCTCTCCATCTCTCCATCTCTCCACCTCTCCACCTGTCCACCTCTCCATCTCTCCATCTCTCCACCTCTCCACCGCTCCATCTCTCCACCTCTCCACCTCTCCATCACTTCATCTCTCCACCTCTCCATCTCTCCACCTCTCCACCGCTCCATCTCTCCACCTCTCCACCTCTCCACCTCTCCACCTCTCCATCACTTCATCTCTCCATCTCTCTCTCCATCTCTCCATCTCTCCATCTCTCCACCTCTCCATCTCTCTCTCCATCTCTCCATCTCTCCATCTCTCCACCTCTCCATCTCTCTCTCCACCTCTCCACCTCTCCACCTCTCCATCACTCCATCTCTCCACCTCTCCATCTCTCTCTCCATCTCTCCATCTCTCCATCTCTCCACCTCTCCATCTCTCTCTCCACCTCTCCACCTCTCCATCACTCCATCTCTCCACCTCTCCATCTCTCTCTCCATCTCTCCATTGATGAACATTGCCTGAGTTTGGATCCATTGGAGCTGGAGCCAATCAGAGCTGACCCTGGACAGGCACACACACACACACACACACACACACACACACACACACACACACACACACACACACACACACACACACACCACACACACACCACACACACCACACACACACACACACACACACACACATGTTTGTACTTATATCATTGTGAGGACACTCATTGACATAATGCATTTCCTAGCCCCTTACCCTCACCCTAACCATCAAAAATTAATGCCTAACCCTGACCTGTGCCCTAAACCTAACCTAAAGCCAATTGTAACCCTAAATCAAAAACCAAGTCTGAACCCTCAAAAAGGTCAAAAAAGACCTTTTGAAAAGTGAGGACTGGCAAAAATGTCCTCACTTTGCAAAAATGTCCTCACTCTGTTGGTGAAATATGAATTTTGGTCCTTACTTTTGGGTATGTACAAGAACACACACACACACACACACACACACACACACACACACACACACACACACACACACGCACGGTCTCGTATTTCTATCCTTGTGGGGACCTTCCATTGACTCCCATTCATGTCTAGCCCCTAACCCTGACCCTTACCCTAACCCTAACCCACACCACAATAAAGCCTAACCCTAAAGAAATGTTTTTGCACTTTTACTTTTTTCAGTAACAACAACATGGTCAAGAAAACACTGTTTCTCCTACTTAGGACCGGAAAATGGTCCCCACAAGGCACGTCGTTTCACGTTTTGCTATCCTTGTGGGGACATTTGGCCCCAACAAGGATAGAAATACGAGAACACACACACACACACACACACACACACACACACACACACTCACACAGCCTCAGATCAACAGCTGGCTGTGTGTTGGGTCCATGTCCCCCGGTCTGTCCTGAGCTCAGCATGGACAGGGAGACATGTCCAGCAGGACAGGGACCGGGACGGAGCGGCGCCGCCGGCTGTGATCCGGCTGATCCTCTGAGCTGAGGGACTCTTACCGTACGGAGAGCTCTCCATCCTCCGGTCAGCGCGGGGGAGCGGGGATCAGGTGGAGCAAACACCGTCCTCTCCGGGGACCGGCCTCTTTTGTAGGGTCTCCGAGGCGGTGGGCGGGGCCAGGACGGGAGTGACATCTGTCAACGCTGTCAAGGTGGGAGGTGCAGGACGGAACCGGGCTGTGTCCACCACTGTGCTTCTCTGAACTGATCCAGAACCTGCTGGTTCTCACAGCTCTGTATCTTCTACAGAAGAACCTTTTAAACCTTTTAAAAGAACCATTCCTTGTAAATGAGTTCTACTGTTTTGCCAAAAGTATTCACTCGCCTGCCTTCACGCCATGTGACCTTGGTGACCCCCTGCTGTTAAACCAGAGATCTGATCTGATCTGGTCTGGGTTCACCCTTCTGAGCCAGAACTGCTTCAGAGGACTTAGGAACCCGTTACACAAGCTCCAGAGTGTGTTTCTTTAGTGTGTGTTTCTTTAGGGTGTGTTTCTTTAGGGTGTGTTTCTTTAGAGTGTGTTTCAGACTGTCTAACCAGATCCTCCGGGCCTTCATGGACCTGGTCTGTGTTCTGGACCAGTCATGTTGGACCAGGAAGGAACTGCAGCATGACAGAGTCCACAGTGTCTCAGTCTGCTGAAGCTTCCAGAGTTATTTGACAGGAACTGAGGGTCTAAGTCCAACTCCCCACAAAACAAGTCCAGACCAGAACCCAGAGCCCAGAACCCCCCTCTACCAGACTTTACGCCAGACAAGATCCGTTCTCCTGGAAAATACCAATCCCAGATGGTTAATCAGACTGTCCACATCGTACCGTCCATCCGACTGTCCATCGGACTGTCGGACTGCTGCTCAGACTAACGGTGGAGACGTGTGATTCTTCTCCTGCTGTCAAGTTTGTAGAAGAATATTTAAAAGTGCGTTGGTTTCATAAAGCACTTTTCTTGACAAAGATGCTTTGCAGTGTCTTTATTCATTCATTCATTCACAACTGGGTGGTGGGGAGCGATGTCTGTAGCCACAGCTAGCCGGGCGGAGAGACAGAAGCCGGGCTGTACGAAGGAAGAGAAGAAAGGAGTGGAGAGACCAGGTGACGAGCTCAGAGTTTATTAGAATCCGTCTTCTGTCCCCATAAGGAAGATCTGAGTCCAGACCCCCCTGCAGCCCCTCAGCCTACATTATCTCCTGAACCGCACTGCTCTGTGTCGGTGTGTGTGTCTCCGGACAGCCTCGTCCTTGGTCCTCCTGCCGCCCGCACACACACCCTGCTGCAGCCGGTAGGTCCTCCGGGCCTGGACCCGCTCCTGCTCCAGGACCTCGGTGTCGTCCAGGATCTCCAGGCCGGGAATCTGGCTGATCACGTACTGTCTGGGGAGGCAGCGAGCAGAGAGTGTGTGTGATCCGGTCTCTGATTCAGCAGCAGGGCGGTGAGGTTCTGACAGACCTGTAGTCCAGGTACTGAGTGTGTGTGCCTCCGTTGAAGTAGCTGGGCGCCGCCTCGTTGTTCATCATGCTGAGGATCCTGCAGACGGAGAGGAGGCGGAGTCAGCACCGAGCGGAACTCCGCCACACACACACACACACACACACACACACACACACACACACACACACACACACACACCTGATGGCCGGGAACTTCTGCCGGACCTCCTCCACGAACACGGGCAGGTTGTGGATCTTGTTCTTGTTGATGCAGACCGTGGTGATGCTAGGCATGTAGGGGAACTTGACGTGGGACGTGTAGCTGTTGCAGTCCAGGATCAGGGTGCTGAGCTTCTGCAGCTGGCCCAGGAGAACCGGGTTCCCGGGAGCGGCGAGTGAAGGACCACACACACACACACACACCTGCCTCTCTTCACCTGTAGAGCCAGGGAACTGGCTGGACGGTGTGTTTGAAGGATACTCGTCCAGCAGGTTGTAGCTCAGGTCCAGGACCTCCAGGGTTTCCGTCTGGGCCAGGATGCTCTCGTAAGGGATCTCCGTCAGGTCCTGGTAGGCAAAGGAAAGCCACTGGAAACCAGAGACCTGGTCCTCCATGGCCCGAACCACAGCAGTCCAGCGTCTGGACTAGAGGAGAGAACCGAAGATCAGAGAGGAGCTGATCGAAGATGATCGTCTCAGATCTCAGAACAAAGACAGCAAAGAGAAGAACCAGAGACGGTTCTAGGCAGGTGGAACCACGGTAAGAACCACAGAACGATCCAGAGGAGAAAGAAGAAGAACCAGAGGAAGAAGTGAGGAAGTAGGTCAATGTAAAGCAGACGGACGTGGAGAGCGTCGAGCCACGCCGTCGCTGTGGAGGACGAAGGTTTCAACAGAAGGACTCTGTCTGAGAGGGAGGCGCCGGAGGCGTTGATAATGTGAGACTCATGGATCTGAGCTGCAGACGCCACGGTCCTCCACGGTCCCCCTCGCTCTGAACACTGTCGACCTGCTGCCGACCTTCACTTCAGGCCTGTTCGTTTATTTGGTATTTATCATGATGAGACTGTCCTTGTGGGGACCAAATGTCCCCACAAGGATAGGAAAACCTGGCACGACCTACCTCGTGGGGACATTTTTTGGGTCCCCATGGGGGGAAACAGTGTTTTCTTGGCCATGTTGTTGTTACTGAAAAAAGTAAAAGTGCAAAAACATTTCTTTAGGGCTACGCTTTGTTTTGGTATGGGTTAGGGTTAGGGTAAGGGTCAGGGTTAGGAGTTAGACATGAATGGGAGTCAATGGAAGGTCCCCACGAGGATATAAATACAAACATGTGTGTGTGTGTGTGTGTGTGTGTGTGTGTGTGTGTGTGTGTGAGAGAGAGAGAGAGAGAGAATGTTCCTAACTCAGGATGTTTTACTCAGTGAAGCCTCCTCTGACGGTCCTGTAACGTCACATTCATCCATTCATCAAACTTCTGCACCGTTTTACATTGTACAGGGTCACATGGCACCGGAGCCAATCCCAGGACAGCAACACCTGGACAGGTGAGGACAGGTGGAGACAGGTGAGGACAGGTGGAGACAGGTGAGGACAGCAGAAGACAGGTGAGGACAGATGGAGACAGGTAAGAACAAGTGAGGACAGATGAAGACAGGTGGAGACAGGTGAGAACAGGTGAAGACAAGAACACCTGGACAGGTGAGGACAGGTGGAGACAAGTGAGGACAGGAACATCTGGACAAGTGGAGACAGGTGGAGACAGGTGATGACAGGAACATCTGGATAGGTGAAGATAAGTAAAGACAAGTGGACACAGGAACACCTGGACAGGAGACAGTCCATCACAGGACATCTAATGTTGTGAAGTTTAAAAATCATGATAACTCAGTGCCTCAACATGTTAATAATCTGATTCTGGAGTTTCAGCTCCGAGCTCTGACCTTAAACTCCGGTTGAATGACGGTTCTCTGTGGTGAAACAAAGATCTAGAAGAAAGCAACAGCTGAGAGCTTCTGCTGAGGCTGAGAGGAAAACGATGAACCACTAAGAGACAGCGGTCCTGGCCGGAGGTGAGTCCAGCAGAGGGAACAGCTGAGCCGAGCTCCTGCAGACGGACCCGGCTCCCTGAACGCTGCAGGAACCGCGCTCCCGTGAGAACACGAGAACATGAGAACACGCCGACGCCGATCCGGCTGTCTCCTCGCTGTGTGAGCTCCAGCTATCCGGTCAGCGTGAGCGTCCCTCCGGTTCTCCGTCCTAGATGTCTGGTGTGTGTGGTTCTGCAGCAGGACTCACCCGGGACGAGGAGGATCCGCGGTGTGTTTCCCACCCGGAGCCGCAGCGCCGATAAAAGCCTCTTTCACGGCGCTGCAGATCACATGACGGGGATAATCACATTGCTGCCGGAGCGTGTGGTGTGCAGGAGACATGCAGCAGAGACAGCGCCGAGTTCTTTAAGAACACCAACACACACTCAATACACAACTTTTACTGATCACACAACACAAAGCATCACTGCGACTGTCACACAGGACCCAGAGAGCCTCTGGATCGGTGCCGTGAGGCCTGGTTTCTACAGATGAAAGACAGTCTGGGCAGAACCAGGTTCCGGGTCCAGTCAAGCAGTCCGAGAGCAGATGAAGTGGTGAGCCCTGCTGCTCTTGCAGTCCTTGACGAGCCACTTGGCCCTCCTCCAGACCAGCACGCACTTGTTGCCGGCGCCCCCCGTCCCGGGCGGGGCCGCCGGGCTCCTCCAGTTGGTGTAGCCGAGCGCCTCGCCTCCGGCCCACTCCCAGCATCCCCGGCCCTCCCTGTCGCTCAGGCCTGCCGCAAACGAGACGACAGAACCAGTCAGAGAGTCTGCAGACGCCCCGGAACCCGGGGACCTCCAGCCGGACTCACCGATCCAGAAGGGCTTCCTCCCGCTGAAGTCCCACAGCCAGTCCATGTCGGCTTTGGAGAGGACGCTGGCCAGACCGCCCTGATACCTGACAGGAGAGCGAAGACGTTAGCGGGCGTCTCCGTCCGGCGCCGCCACGAGTCCCGTCTCCGGGTCCCACTACCTCTCGATGCAGGCCCGGTTGGCGGCGCTCCACGTCACCCTGTGCTCGGCGCTGAGGACGAAGCAGCGGCCGCCGTGGAAGCTCCACCCCTGAGGACACGCCCGGGCCGCCGCCGTCTGAAACCCACACGTCACACACTCACAGCCCTTCTAGATCGCAGACGAAGGACCGAGCTTCAGGTTCAGGCAGTGGACCGTGAACCAACAGGCAGAACGCCGCAGATCTCCAGGATCAGTAACCCAACTCAAACAGCAGCACGGACGCTCTGTCCCTGAAAGCCTGTCTCGTTACCCAGCCGGACCAACCACCCAGCGGGACCTGGTGAAGACACTCTGACCTACCTCTGGCGTCGCGGTCCAGAGTTTCCAGGACACTCCGTTGCAGTGAAACAGCTGATTAGTGTTGTGGCTGTAATGCAGGAGTCCCCTGAGCTCTGGAACACATGGCTTCTGGATCGAGTCCGCCCCCGGGATCTAGAGGCCACAGAGACCCTGACAATTACGGTAGTGCGGTTTCTCATGGTAGTCAGGTTTGTTTAAAGTGATCCCCTGGTCTACAAGCAGGACCTGGTCTGATCTGGGTCACAGGGTGACGTCTGGACCAGAACACTAAGGACTCAACCTCAAACTACACCCACACTGAATTCTGCCTGTTTTCATGTCAGCAGTGAAACATTCTGTGTTCTCGAAGAGGAACATGAGGTCCTCTACCAGAGCAGTCCGAGGTCCTCTACCAGAGCAGTCCGAGGTCCTCTACCAGAGCAGTCTGAGGTCCTCTACCAGAGCAGTCTGTCCTCTACCAGAGCAGTCTGAGGTCCTCTACCAGAGCAGTCCGAGGTCCTCTACCAGAGCAGTCTGAGGTCCTCTACCAGAGCAGTCTGAGGTCCTCTACCAGAGCAGTCTGAGGTCCTCTACCAGAGCAGTCTGAGGTCTTCTACCAGAGCAGTCCGAGGTCCTCTACCAGAGCAGTCTGAGGTCCTCTACCAGAGCAGCCTGAGGTCCTCTACCAGAGCAGTCCGAGGTCCTCTACCAAAGCAGTCTGAGGTCTTCTACCAGAGCAGTCCGAGGTCCTCTACCAGAGCAGTCCGAGGTCCTCTACCAGAGCAGTCTGAGGTCTTCTACCAGAGCAGTCTGAGGTCCTCTACCAGAGCAGTCCGAGGTCCTCTACCAGAGCAGTCTGAGGTCTTCTACCAGAGCAGTCTGAGGTCCTCTACCAGAGCAGTCTGAGGTCCTCTACCAGAGCAGATTGAGGTCCTCTACCAGCGTTCTCTCATGTCTTGTCACTTTTTATGGGTCCAGTCCAGTGATGTTCCTCCAGACTTGGTCCCTCTCAGGTTTTCTGCTCTCCTTCCTGGAGCCTCTGGTGAGGAGCAGCTCTGCTCCAGACTGGTTCAGGTACTTGATTTAGTTCTCCTGGGTCTGTTAGTCCTCAGATTGGTTTTGAGTTTGAGTCCTGTTCTGGTGGTTAGTGTGACTGGTTCTGACCTGAGAGTCCTGCCCAGCTTCACTCAAAGATCTTCAGTGACTGAATTTAAATGTGATGAATCCATCATTCTCTTTCCAGTGAGTGGACCCACCTGGTCCTCAAGCTCTCCCACCGTCTGCGGTATTGGCAGCCCTCTCTGAAGACCGGCGGACAGCTGCTGCTGTCCTCTGATTCGGACGTGGATGTTGGCCTTCCTGCCCTCCGGCGCTGCAGCGCTCTCGTCTTCTGCCTTCATTTGCATGATGCCGTGATACTGAAGTCCAGACAACAGCAGAACTGAAGGGTTTGGACTGTGAGGATTACCATTTTTCTGGTTTCTGATACTCACTCTGTAAACCAGGTCTGTTCCGTTGTGATAAACTGTTGACGGTGGAATCTGAAACGCAGACAGAGACTCACTGCAAGGCTCCTGCAAAGAAACACTGTTATTCTGAGTAAACGTAAATGAAAAGAATCCAAATCTGTACTCACAGATCTGGAACTGGGGCCGAACTCGGAGTGCCTTTCTGTGGAGATTGACCCGTTTCCCAGGGACGGGGACGCCGTCTCCCCGAGTCCAGATCTCCGAGTCTGAGGCCTGCGGAGGTCTGTCCAGCTGGATGGACCCATGCTGGGGGTACAGGTCTGACCGGATCTCCTTCCCTCCCAGAACCGGACCGCTCCCATCCGTCAGTCTGCATCGCCCTGAGGGTTTGTTTTTTCAACGAGGGACACTTTGATTAAAAGAAATTATTATATTTTGCGATCGTTTGTGGCTTTAACTTGATTCTCATTACATTTTGAGCTACAGACGTAGACTTTATTTTCACACTGTCCATCTGCTTCAGGGATCTGATCCACAGGTTTTTCATGTTGACGTGCCGTCTTTCAGCTTTCAAGACATATTTCTTGTTGCTATGGTGGTTGCTACAGATGCAATGAACAAAAAAAAAACGGGAGGAAGCTGTTGCGTCCCGGACGACCAGGAAACCGAATGATACGATCAGATAAACGACACCATCGGGCAGCAGAAACAAGCAAACTCCTGTTTTACCAGAGTCTCTGATGGAGACGACAGCCTTGTCGGTGTTTCCGATCACCGTCCCTTCAGGATCCACCAGCAGCACTTCAAACGTCTCCTCAGCTTCCTCCAGACCGTCTGAGACCAGCTCGGCCTGCCAGGTCTGCCTGGACTCACCTGCAGCAGCACACCAGGAAGAGCTTCAGACCTCAGAAAAATACATCTCCCAAATGAGTACCACTTTGTTTTGCATTAAAACATTCATGTTCACGGTCTTATTAAGCCTGAAACGTTTCAGTTTTTCAGCTCTGATTCGGAGAACGTACCCGGGTCAAACTGAATGAGGGAAGAAGGGTTCATGAGGAAATCCTTCCCGGCCGTTGCAGTCACTTCCTTGATCTGGACAGAGAGACGTGTGGACAAACAGAGCCGACAGTCATGAAGACAAACGGTCCAGTTTGCAGCTGGAGGCCTGAAACAGGAAGTTAGCATGTCTGCTCATCAGCAGCTAGGCAGCGTGGGTATCTAATGGTCTGCAGACCTTGACTGTGATGTACGACGACTCTGCCAGGTTCCCTCTCCGAATGATGTTGAGTGAGACGGTTTCCTCCTCTTCACAGGTGAAGACCCGAGGCTGGGAGAGCTCCACGCTGGACCAGCGGAACTCTTGTCTACGAACACATGGTCACACACTGCAGAGTCACACACTGCAGGGTCACACACTGCAGGGTCACATACTGCGGGGTCACACTACACACTGCATGGTCACACACTGCAGGGCCACACACTGCAGGGTCACACACTGCAGGGCCACACACTGCGGGGTCAGTCACACTGCGGAGTCACACACTGCGGAGTCACACACTGCGGAGTCACACTACACACTGCAGAGTCACACACTGCAGAGTCACACACTGCAGGATCACACACTGCGGAGTCACACACTGCGGGGTCACACACTGCAAGGCCACACACTGCGGGTCACACACTGCAGGGTCACACACTGCAGGGTCAGTCACACTGGCGGAGTCACACACTGCGGGGTCACACACTGCAGGGCCACACACTGCGGGGTCACACTACACACTGCAGAGTCACACACTGCGGAGTCACACACTGCGGGTCACACACTGCGGGGTCACACACTGCGGGGTCACACACTGCAGAGTCACACACTGCGGGGTCACACACTGCAAGGCCACACACCTGCGGGGTCACACACTGCAGGGTCACACACTGCAGGGTCAGTCACACTGCGGGGTCACACACTGCGGGGTCACACACTGCAGAGTCACACACTGCGGGGTCACACAACTGCAAGGCCCACACTGCAGAGTCACACACTGCGGGGTCACACACCTGCGGGGTCACACACTGCGGGGTCACACACTGCAAGGCCACACACTGCAGAGTCACACACTGCAGAGTCACACACTGCAGAGTCACACACTGCAGAGTCACACACTGCGGGGTCACACACTGCAGGGTCACACACTGCGGGGTCACACACTGCAGGGTCACACACTGCGACTTCAGACGGAGCCGGTCAGATTCTTACATGTGAGCAGGCCCCATGTTCCCCAGAGGATCCGACACCCGGAACTCCAGGCTGTCCTGTCAGAGACTCCTCCTTCACGTTGATGATATACGCAATAGATTTCTTACTCAGCTCCGTCTGGGAGAAGCGCCGAGAGACGAAGCTACCTGGAGGACACAGGGGAAGACGGCGTTTCTCCTTCTGAAACATGCCGGAGTTCATCTGGAACGATGATGGAACCTACCGGAGGTGACATTTTCCAGGTAGCCAAAATAAGGTGGACGGACGATGCAGAAGACCACGTCCTCCTGGCTGCCGCGGTCCTCGGCCTTCAGCTCTCGAGATGAGAGGAAGATTCCGTATCGTCCGTCCGCGAACTGCTCCACTTTCCACATGGGGACCAGCTTCACGATCTCAGGGACGACGTGTCCACAGGACTGATCTGAAACCACGGTCGGCTCAACGAGTCAACGGAATATGATAGTCTGACCCTCTGAGTCTGGTTCTGCAGATTTCCTCTTGCTAAAATTGAGTTTTTTCCAGTTTCAGCTTGTAAACTTTTAACATAGTGGCAGAATCAAACAAATGACAAAATCAAATTCCACATGATGCTTGGAAACTTTTCTGGCCCATTTCTCATTGTGACACAGGCCCACAGGATCTAGAACTCAGTACATAAGACAGTTTCTCCCGTACCTGAATGGTGAAGAAGACGGCTCGGTCTGTAGCCGGCCGTCCACGAGGAAGCCTCGCCTGGTGCTGTCCGAGGCCATGAAGCCAACCGGTCTATTTGAGACGGCCCCCCATCGTGTTTGTACATGATCTCCAGGTCCATGATGTCCTCCTGGGTGAAGTTCGAGCCGGCGCCCAGCGTCTCGCCGGCTAGGAAGAGCTCGCCGTACTGCGGCGGCTGCAGGACGACGAAGGTGAGGTCGCCGGCGGGGTGTCGGTGTCAGACAGGTGGAGGCAGTCATCGCCCAGAATCATAGCCGAGCCTTGGGGGATGGTGAGGCCTTTGTTGGTGGATAGAGAGGGCAGAACGCGGTCCACCATTTCCACCATGATGCTGAAGGTTCCTTCCGGCTGGTTTTCCCGTTACTGACCACAAACCTGCCAAAAACACGTAGAGACTGTGGTTAGAGCAGTGAGTTCCCTGCACAGACAGTTGGGAGAAATGCTCTGTGCATCAGCGTGACCAAACGTCTGTCTGAACTCACTGGAAGCTCTCCCTGGCCGCGCTGGCCTGGTTTGTCGTGAACGTAAGCGATGACGTTTGCTGCGACGTCCATCTGGCTGAAGGAGGAGATGGACAGTCCGGGGTGTTTGATGTACTCGATGTAGCCGTGGACCGGCGGGCTGGTGATGATGTACAGCAGCTCCTCGGCTTTATCGCTGCCCGTCGGTAGCCAGGAGGAACGTCTGTGGTGAGGACGACTCGGTCTCCCCGGCTCATGTTCAGAGGTTTTATCAAGAGGGCAATGTTTCCTGAGAGGACAACGAATAAAGAAGGTTCCAGTGAAAGACCTCAACGATCGGCCAAAGCTTGATGTCGTCTCCTGATAAGTTCACAATGTTTGCAATGGATGTGTTTCACTGAGTGCTAAATAATAAATTACAACACCTTTCTCCAGGTCTTTGACTAAAATGTGGAAGTGCTGAGAGGGGGACCGATTTGTTCCGTCCAGTAGGTGAAAGACGAAGTAGTCCTCCTTCTTGGCAGCGTGGAGGTTGGTGTGGACGTATCGCAGAAGGTTTCATGTCCACCATGTCCTGGGTGGCAGTTCCCCCCGTCCGCCAGTGTCTCCCAACCCCAGCTCTCCTGGAGTGAGACGGGAAAACTCTGGTGAAGGAGCAGCAGAGGTTCTTCTCCCTGAACAGTGAAAGTCGCTGAAATCTCTAAAATCACACAAGTACAGAAATAATCTAGCAACTCACAGTGATCACTTGATGAAGACGTTTAATCAGTTAAAAACCCAGCTCGGGTTAGGATCAGGGTTAATCCTTGCCCTAGGGCTGACCCTAAGCATTACCAGCTTGTCCATTAGCAGGGTTCTGGGTCTGGTCCCAGAAGACCTGACCTCTAACCTGAGTCAGTCAATCCTCCAGATCGCTGCTGGTTGGAAGCAGAATCTTTGAGGCTGCAGTCAAAGTTCTTCCCGAGGCTCTGGACTGGCTGGAATGTGAACCCAGACAGTGGGAAGTGGAACTTGTCCACTGATTTACCCTCCTGAGCACTAGAGACCTTCACTTTGCTGGTTTAAATCCCATTTCCATGAGCTTCTGGGGCCTTGGAGGATTCATCCTCTGCCTGGCACTGACATGGGGGTGACAGACAGGTTGTTCTCTCATCTTGACTCTCTTCCCATCAAGAGTGAGAACAGCATGGAGGAAGAAGAGAGGACGAACGTTTACCCTCCAAACAGACCTACGAGGAAATGTGAGCTGATCCCGCCTGTCTCTATGAAAGCATATTCTCACAGGAAGCCTGGAGAGAGAGAGAGAGAGAGAGAGAGAGAGAGAGAGAGAGAGAGAGAGAGAGAGACTGGGCTCTGCTGCGCCGACAGGAAACTTATTTCACATTCCTAACCTCAGCTGGAGCAGCATGGACTCCACAGGGGAGAAGTGATGGAAAACCCAGCTCAGCAGAGCGCAAGGAAACACGAGAAGGACCGACAGAGCGGGAAGTTCAGGAGGTGAGATCTTTAACAAGACAAGTACAACAGAAAGCCAGTTGTTCTTATGAGGTGCGGCTAATCTGGGCTAAACATCAGGGCCGGTGGAGAATGGTTACAGTTCAGAGCCACAGAGGCCTGATCTGTTGTTGACTGCTTTTCTACACAACCCAAAACTCCGTCACGTCGAGCCTGAGCAGGAAACTTGAGTGTACTTCCACAGAGCTGCACTGACCTTAAGCTGAAGAAGTCCCTGGGTTGAGACTCTCTCAAGACGTACATGACCTCTGAAGAAGGGCTGTCATTGTCCTGGGCGAACAGGTTAACGCTGGAGATGACCCTGGTTGCTCCTGGCTCCACCACCAGGCCGTTGTTCCTGAAGGAAGAGAGCAGACGTCTGGCTCACGTCTTTAGACGGCCAGTCGGCGAGAGGTGATCATAGAACCAGCCAAACCTGACGATCCGAGGCTGCTCGTCGTTCACCGGCAGCACTGTGACCGCCACCTTCCTGTGGAGCCGGTGTCTGCCGTCCGTCAGCTGGACGGTGAAACTGTCCTCCATGTTCTCAGAGTCGTCGTGTTCGTACATCAGATCCATACCTGCCGAACAACGACAGACATCTGGGAGGACAGACTGGTTTCTTCATGTCTTTAAACACTGTGTTATCTTAAGGAAACCCAATAAATTCCCCCTGTGAGGAGTTTTAAAGACCTCGCCTTCGGTGTGAACGTACCGCTTGTCAGCTCAGTCCAGGTGAAGTGGGACACGGGCGGACGCGTCCTGGCTTCCTGCGTCTCGGCGACGGTTCCTCCACCGCCGCGGTTCACGATGCTTCCGTGTCGAGGAGGGCTGACCAGGCTGAAGCGGAGGACGTCTCTGGGCAGGTCCAGATCCGTCACGTTCAACACCGACGAGTCCAACAGTTTCATGTCCCCCTCTTGGACCTCGTCACAGCAGGGAGACAACATTCAATGAGACATCCGAGGGTCAGCGAGAGACTCTGAAACTATCTGTGATTTGAAACGATATAGCTTGAAAAACCCAAACCATCAATGCAGACGGCTGATTTGTCTCTATCCAGTTTGAGGGAAAAGAAACCTGCTGATGTGAGATTGTGGATGTTGCGGGGCGGGCGGGAGTGCATGGGTGGCGTTATAGAGGTTTCAGTCAACTTGCGTTTGTTCTAAGAACCAGTAAATGATCTGAAGACTCACTGTGATGTTGCGAGCCACAAACTGCGGCGCCTCGTCGTTGGTGGGGTTGATGATGACGTAGAAGGGAACGTGGGCGGAGCTGTGTTGACCGTCCGACACATACAGCATGAACTGGTCGGCGGTGGGCTCCACCCTCTGGTGTCTCGACTGGACGTAGTTAATGTGACCCTCCAGAACATCTTTGTACGGGAAGGAAGCTTTGGAGGAAGAAGATCAGGAAATCAGTCCCTTTGCTTGTCCTTCGAATGAGACCGTCCAACATCCCCCTGCGCCTCACCGATGCTGATGCCCGAGTTGCTTTTCTCAAATCCAGGACTGGGAAGGGTGTTCTCGATGTAACCGAACTGAGGCGGGGAAACCAGGGTGACCGTCAGCCCGTCCACGAGCGTGTCCACATCGGAGACCTTCAGGTGGGTCTCGGTTATCAGGGCGGTGCCCCCTTCGTCCACCACAAACAGCTCTCCTGCAAACCAGCGTCTCAGTGTCCGTCTCAGAGTTCACTTCTGTGAATGGGCTTTGAGTGTGTGTGTGAAGCAGCCGACCTGTGGCGAGTGACGGCGGGTGACTGTCCACAGGAAGCACTTCCACCTGCAGGTCGTACACAGGGAGGCTGTCCCGAGTCGGAGCCGAATGTCCGGTCCGGACGGGAAGTTCTCCGTCGGAAACTACAAAGGTGATGGTGTCGTGGCGAGGACTCAGCCCGATCTCCAGTCCTACAAGCAAAACCACAAGCTCTTAACTCCCAGAGTTCCACAGTGAAACCCTGAAATCCACATCCTGAACTCTGACCTTAGCTCACCAGCTGCCTGGACGGCGGCTGCTGTACCTGTGTGTTTGTAGGTGATGCTCTTGGCAGCGAGTCTGCCTGAGTGAAGCTATCGACGACCACGCCGTTCCTCAGCACCGCGCCATGCGCCGGCTGCCGGGCGATCAGGAACACCAGGGTCGTCGTCGCTGTCGGCGTCGGAGGCGTGGATATACTCTGCCGTGATGGACGCTTCCTGTCCCTCTGCGCACCGGAGAACTGCGTCAGGCCTGCCGCCATCACCGGGACCTCGTTTCATCGGCATGATCTGGAAGTAGAGACCGAGACAAAGGTAAAAACGCCTTGTTTCTTTTCCAGATCATGTGAAATGGCGGTACTTACCTTGACAGAGATGACGAAAGGGACTGTATTGGTGCCATCCGTTGCAGTGAACTCCATGTTGTCCTCTGTGGTTTCTGAGTTGTCGTGACGGTACCTGCATGAACCCATCCACCGATACAGAGGATGGTGGATTACATAAATACTTTCTGGAGGACTTATTTGTATTTTTTCTACCTGAGGTTGGAGTTCTTCACGTCCTGCAGGGTGAAAGTCCGCCCCGCCTTGAGAGGGACGCCGTTCAGCTGCAGGTCTCCGTGCAGCGGCGCCCGCCGAAGCTCCACCTGCAGGGCTTCCTCCAGAGAGTCCACATCGGACAGCATCAGGTTTTGGGACCCGAGCCAGCCCTGCCCCCCCTCGTCTACAGTCAGAGGACCGGTCATGACCTGGAACAGAAGGTTCCTGATTCACCGCCGCGGCACCACAGACCTGAGGACGGCGGGTTTCTGTTCTACCTGTGGAGGCTGGTTGTCCACTGGCATCACAGTGACGTTGAAGCAGATCCCGAGGACCGTTTTACCCAGATGGTTGGTGAGAGACAGAACAAACTGGACCTCTTTAGGATACGGGCCAATGTCCACCATGGGGGCATGTAGGCTACTTTCATGAAGTTCACTGCTTGCTGAAGAAGCACGACATAAAAGAACTCAATGAAACCGAACTGAAAGCGAAAACACCAAAACTCCACCCGGAATGCGACCCGGTTACCTGCGTGAAGACCCTCAGTGGGGGGTGTTGCTGTCTTTGGTGAATTTGGGGATGCTCTCCACCAGGAACAGCCTCCCCGCATCTGAAAGTCTGAAGAATCGGCGCCATCAGGACAGGGTTCCTCCGCGGGGGGTTCTGAGGCCGGGGACGGGCTCACCTGTGAGGACTGGTGTAGAAAGGCGGAGTGGTGACAGTAAACGTCAGCTCGCCGTCCGACGACTCCTGGTCCGTGAAGTGCAGCTGTTTCCGTGTTATGTGAACCACGTCGGTTTCCTTGACGACGAGCAGCGGCTGGATCCAGGAACCTCTTCGGGCGGCCGGTCCGGAACCGGCTCGATGTGCACCATCACCACCTTCACGTGCACACGGATTCACTGGCCATCAGGACATGTGACTTCCTCCCTTTGAGGGAAATCCCCTCCACTGTGATTGCTTCCCCCTGTTCTCCCTACCTTCCCCTACCTAATACTAATAGTCCTTTTCACAAAAAATAAAAAGTTAATTTATGCAAACCCACATAAAACCCTGGTTAAAGCTGCTGTGAGCATGGCAGACCTATAGGGGGCAGAGTGAAGAGAATTCTTGACCCTGGAAGCTCTTTTCATTATTAGGGACCGAGCCCGAGGGCGAGGTGGCCTCAACTGAGGCCACCTTGCCTGAGGGCAAGGCCTCTATTGTTCTTCGTTCGTTTTTTCTTATTATTATTATTATTAGGGACCGAGCCCGAAGGCGAGGTGGCCTCAGACCTGAGGCCACCTTGCCTGAGGGCAAGGCCTCTATTGTTCTTCGTTCGTTTCTTCTTCAACGTTATTATATTCCTACGCGCAAAGAAACCCCAATTTGACCCCCTAAACATGCACGAAAACTCACCAAATTTGGCAGGCACATCCGGACCGGCAAACATTTGATAAAATGGAAAAATTAACCCCATATCTCCATCCGCTCTCTAGCGCCACCTAGAAACGTGAAAAAAGCCCACCGTAACTCGCAGGAATGTCGCAGAGAGATCAAACCAACTCTCATGCGTTCGTCTCCTTGAGATCTACAAAAAAGGATCTGATATTTTTATGCTAAATCCAACAGGAAGTCCGCTATTTCAAGTTATATGTCAATTTTGATGAAAATCAGCCGAAAATGACTCCTCCTTTAAAAATTATCTGCTCCGAGACCGCTTGTTGTAGAGACGTCAGAGTGGTGCCAAATAAAAGAGGACAAGTTTCTCTCACAAAGTTGTTCAAAACTTTTCAAAAGTCTCAGGGGTGGATTTTATTAACCCTTAAAGTTTGAAGTCTGAAAACGCACTTGCAACACTACAATGGACAGTGCGACCCGCACGAATGTCGCAGAGAAATAAATCAACATAGATGAGTTCGTCTGATCGAGCTCTACAATTTACCAAGAGACATACCTATACCTAAATCCAACAGGAAGTCCGCTATTTCCTGTCAAATCAAATGTGCCTCAAAACACTTTTCACTCAAAACCACTAATATGGACTGTTTCACCCTTCACAGTGTTGTACAGAGAAAAAAAACATATGCATGCGTTCGTCTCATTGAGATCTACAACTTACTCACTCGTACCCATGACCTAAATCAAACAGGAAGTCCGTCATTCACACTTTTATTGTACATTTTTGCTCAAAAATCTCGCCTTCGTCATCAATTAAGCCTTTCCGTTTCAAAACTATAAGTCTGACTGCTCTGAAAACTTGATATATGTAAAGACAACTAAAATGCCTATCAAAGTTGAGGGTGTTTTTTTCATTTTGGGCAACGGGAATGCCAAGACCAGCTGTTTTTACCAAAGAGAAACTGTTGTCTGCCGAGTCACACTCTAACATCATGTGACCTACTTAAGCCATATATGGACATAGAGCCTCTGGGCTGATCTGAGAGCTGCTGTAAAACATTCTGCATGTTGTACCTGCTTTCCACAGTAGATGGCGCACCGTGACCACAAATCACACATGACTGAAGCAGCAGTGCCCCTGCAGCAGCAAGCCACTGAGGAAGCAACACTTGAAACACATTGGAATGATCTAAACAGCTGTCACCCTGCAGAAATGTCACCTGATACACACCATACACCTGAAATCACTCTTTAATAGGTGTATGGGTGATGGATGGATGGATGAATGCATGGATAGATTGATGAACAGACACACAATGGTATGGAACGACACTATTCTGACACTCAAATTGATATATTGGTGGAGCACACATGACTATCAAAATAAAAGCCTTAGACCCCCACAAACTAAAAGTCACATTTTTGCAGAAAATGACATTTTTACAAAACAGCTTCAATTTCGGGGTAAACAGTATTAGTGGAAGCATGTACTACGTTTCCAAAATACAAGGTCAAAATTCCTTCAAAATAAAAGCCCATTTACAACAGAAAATTAGGTCAGTCTTGAAAATGGATGTTTGTTGAGGAGCAAGATGGATATATTGTTGTTTGCTAAAGTGGAGCACACATGACTATCAAAATAAAAGCCTCACACCCCTTCAAAATAAAAGTCACATTTTTGCTAAAAATGACATATTTTTACAAAGCAGCTTCATAATTTCGTGTTAAACTGTGTTAGGGAAGCCTGTACTATGTTTCAAAATAGAAGGTCATAATTCCTTCAAAATAAAAGCCCATTTACAACACAATGAGGTCAAGTCATGTAAATGGATGTTGTGACGGAGCAAGATGGATATGTTGGGTTTGCTAAACTGGAGCACACATGACTATCAAATAAAGCCTCACACCCCTTCAAAATAAAAGTCACATTTTTGCAAAAAATGACATTTTTAACAAGCAGCTTCATAATTTCGGTTTACACATTGTTAGTGGAAGCATGTACTACGTTTCCAAAATACAAGCCCAAAATTCCTTCAAAATAAAAGCTCATTTACAACAGAAAATGAGGTAAAGTCATGAAAATGGTTGTTTATGGAGGAGCAAGGTTCCCAGTGACCTGGACTTCGGTCATCAAGGTACAAGGACGACCTCAGTCAGGCCACCTTGCCAGAGGGCGAGGTCCCGTCCAATGCCGCTTGCGGCTTTAATTATTATTATTATTATACTCCTGGCGTCTTTAAATGCAATTTTGACCCTCTAAACATGCACGAAAACTCACCAAAGTTGGCAGGCACATCCAGACTCGAAAAAAATTTTATAAAATAAAAAAATTAACCCCGTCTGCTCTCTAGCGCCACCTACAAACTAGCACCTTCAACTAGCACAACCGAGACACAAGAAATTCTGCACCCCTGTCAAGTAGGAATGTCGTAGAGAGATGAAACCAATTGCTGTCATGTTCAACTCATTAAGATCTAAAATCATCCATTGACACCCTTGACCTAAATCCAACAGGAAGTCCGCCAATTACCTTTCAAAGTAAAGCTTCACGCAGCTGTTTTACAACACCATTTATTGTAGAGATGTCAGAGTAGTGCGCTCTGATAGGAGAAGTGTCTCTAGAAAGGATGTGATCAACTTTTTCAAAAGTCACACGGTTTGGATTTTATTAGCCCTTCAAAATAAAACTCACATTTTTGTAAAAAGGGTCGCTATGGCCAATAGGAATGTTGTAGAGAGATCAAACCAATTATTCACACGTTCGTCTCGTCGAGGTCTACAAATCTCTCATTGACAAAAAAGACCTAAATCCAACAGGAAGTCCGCTATTTCCCTTTCAAAGTAAAAAATCACTCCTCATTTAAAAATTATCTGCTCTGAGACCGTTTGTCGTAGACGTCAGAGTGGCGTGAAAATGAGAGGACAAGTTTCTCTTCCGATATTGTTAAAAACTTTTTCAAAAGTCTCATGGTGTGGATGCTGTTAACCCTTAAAGCTAAAAGTCTTAAAATCCACTTGAAACACTACAATGGTTGCTACGGCCCAAAGAAAAGCCGGAGAGAGATAAAACCAATGGTCATGCGTTAGTCTCACAAAGATCTAAAAATGACCAATTGACACCGAAAACCACAATCTAACAGGAAGTCCGTTATTTCCCTTTCAAAATAAAAGTCACATTTTTAATAAAGCGGTCGCTACTGCCTGTAGGAATGTCGTAGAGAGATCAAACCAATTGCTCATATGTTTGTCTTATCAAGATCTAAAAATCATCCATTGACATGCATTACCTAAATCCTACAGGAAGTACGCTATTTCCCTTTCAAAGTAAAAATCACTCCTCATTTAAAAATTATCTTGTCCGAGGCCGTTGTCGTAGAGACGTCAAAGTAATGCGGCCTGATAGAGGAGAAGCTTCTCTACAAACGATGTTTCAAACTTTGTCAAAAGTCACACGGTGTGGATTTTATCAGCCCTTCAAAATAAAACTTACATTTTTGGAAAAAAATGGCTGCTGCAGCCCGTAGGAATGTCATAGAGAGATAAAAACAATTGCTCATGTGTTCATCTCATCGAGATCTAAAAATCACCCATTGACACCAATAACCGAAATCCAACAGGAAGTCCACTACTGACCATATATGGGCATGCAGTGCAGTCGACAGCAGCTGTCATTAAAGGGTACATATGATGCCGTTTTTCAGTCATGTCATATAGGTCTCTGAAGGCCTAAAACATAGTATTCAGGCTTCTTTACAACAAATTCATCCTTCTTTCAGAGTTTCAGCGATGTAAAAAGTCACTCTCGGAGTCCTTCAGAAGTTATTCAGGTCCAACCGATTCAGCGGGGGCCACGGCAATGGAGCTGCAGTGCATGAAGCTCCATTGCCGTGGCCCCTGCTGAATCGGTTGGATCTAAATAACTTCTGAAGGACTCCGAGCTGCACGATGTCTGTCTGAGTGAGTATATGAGCAGGCACACACCTGCAAATAAGGTCCAGGTGTCAAAAAAACCGGAGTTGCATGGACTACCTTTCCAAAATAAAAGCAAAAAAATCCTTTATAAAAAAATCCCATTTACAACAGAAAATGATGTAGAGTCATGAAAATGTATGTTTATGGAGTACCAAGGGGTTAGTCATGATTATGACAGCGTGTACTGCCTTTCCAAAATAAAAGCCCAAAATTCCTTCAAATTAAAAGCCCAATTACAACAGAAAATGAGGTCAAGTCATGAAAATGAATGTTTATGTACTGGCAAGGTTCCCAATGACTGAGACTTCAGTGCTAACAGCTAAATGTTAGTGTATGAGAGATGCTAACAGCTACATGTCAGTGGATGAGAGATGCTAACACCTTCATGTTAGTGTATGACAGATGCTAATATCTACATGTTAATGGATTGGAGATGCTAATAACTCCATGTTAGTGGATGGGACATGCTAACAACTCCATGTTAGTGGATATGACATGCTAACTGCCTGCTGCATGTTAGTGGAAAAGACATGCTAACAGCTACATTAGTGGATGGGAGATTGCTAACAACTCCATGTTCGGTGACAGGGTGCTGGAAGTCTATGGAGGAGCAAGGTTCCCAGTGACATGTACTTCGGTCATCAATGTACAAGGACGACCTCAGTCGGGCCACCTTGCCAGAGGGAGGTCCCGTCCAATGCCGCTTGCGGCTTTAATTCATATCTTTGATTCTCTTGCAAGAGCCTTTAAGGTCTGTCTGCTTTTCACTGAACTCCAGCATGGATGTATTTTCTCCTAAATAAAGAAATAAATCAGTTTGAGACCCAGAACGTCAAGGTCACACAGATTTTCCCTCTTTCAGTCAGATTTCTGCTCCAGATGTGTTTCTGCTGCCCACCTGAGGCTCGGACAGGTTGGGGGGGTCGTGGTAATCGACAGCACCACCTCGAAGAAGTCGTCATAAACTTTGTGACTCTGGTGTCGAATAAATCACAGACTGAGTCAAGTCCTTCTGCAGGAAGTGGCTGACGGGATAATCTGGATAGGAGAAGAAAAAAAACCTCAGAGGAAGTACTGACACTCTTCCACATTAAGTCACATCATCACAAGTATAAATGGATTTTGTTGGAATTTATATGACAGATCAACAGGAAGTAAGTTTTTTTTTTTTAATAATGAAACTGAGAGGTGTGGTTTGCTCCAGTCTCTCAGTACAATAAAACACAACAAAGCAGGTTTGTATCTGCGGCTGTCCGTCGGAGGTGACCGTGCTGACCTGCCAGGCCCCGGTCCGGCGCCTTCATCACCTGTCCTGCTCGAGGAGGAGCGGTGATGTTGAACAGGATGTAGTCGTCACTGGAGTCCATGTCGGAGGCCTGGAGGCTGGAGCCGGTCAGCGAGGCCTGGCGGCCCTCCGGCACCTCCACCAGCATGTTGGTGATGAGGAACGGCGCCGTGTCGTCCTTCGGGAGGATCTTGATGGGGAACTTGTGTCGGGTCTGATGGGGGCCGTCGGTGATCCGGAAGGTGATGAAGTCCTTGGTGGTGTCGCTGTCGTCGTGGTGATAACGGACCACGCCCGCTCGGAGCTCGCTGACCGTGAACACCAGGTTCTTTCTACCTGAAGTTCACAACGAACAGTCAGCAAGACTGAGCTCTGGGACAGAAAGGGTCGTGTTCTCCAACATTCATAATCTTACTGGCTTTGATCAAAGCATTACATTAGAGACACAGAAAGGGTTAGCGTTAGCTTGAATATAACAGGTACCATTGACTGGAAATAAAGTGGCGCCGGTGCTTCACCAGCAGCTCCAATGGTGGATCTTGAAATCTTACACGTTTAAATCCCAGTGTGTTCCTCCATACCTCTGACAGTTAGCTGCCCATGCTGCAGACCGTCGACGGCAATGATGCGAACGGCCTTCAGGTTGTCATTATCCACGATCTGGAGCTGCTCCCAGGTGATTGGACGAGACTGACCCTCTAAGAGACTGAGACCTGCAAAAGAACCGGTTCAGCGCAGACGGAGACCCAGCAGATGTTTTCACCAGAGAGTCATGATGGAGGCACGACTGAAGACAGAGACAGCAGACGCAATGAACAGATGAAGAGCACAACAGAGACAAGCGAGGCTCGAGAAATCAGTGCGGCAGGAAAACCAAACCCGGAGTGTGACCTGCTGAATCTGTGGATGGATGGATGAATGAACTAATGATGGATTAATGGATGGGTGGATGGATGGATGGATGGATGGATGGATGGATGGATGGATGGAATAATGATGGATTAATGGATGGATGATGATGGATGGATGAAACTACTGATGGATGAATGGATGGATAGATGGACTAATGATAAATAATGGATGGATGGATGGATAGATGGATAGATGGATAGATGGATGATGGATGGACTAATGATGGTTTAGTGGAGGTGGATGATGGAGGATGAACAAAGATGGATTAATGGATGGGTGGATGGATGGATGGATGGATGGATGGATGATGGTTGGATGGATGATGGATGGATGGATGATGGATGGATGAACTATTGATGGATGGATGGATGGATAGATGGACTAATGATAAATAATGGATGGATGGATGGATAGTGGATAGATGGATGATGGATGGACTAATGATGGTTTAGTGGATGGATGGATGATGGATGGATGAACTAATGATGGATTAATGGATGGGATGGATGGATGGATGAATGATGGATTAATGGATAGACGGATGATGGATGGATGAACTAATGATGGATGAATGGATGGATGGACTATAATGATGGATTAATGGATGGATGGACTAATGGATGGATGAACTAATTTTGGATTGATGGATGGTGGATGGACGGATGGATTAATGGATGGGGATGATGATGGATGAAATAATGATGGATTAATGGATGGATGGATGGATGTGAACATTTCCTTCCATTTTCTACACCATGATGTGGAGAACCTTTCTTCCACAGAGATACTGAGTTGACTTATATCACAAAGAAGGCACTTTTTTGTTTTTGTATTCCTGTGATGATACCAATACTTATTGAAAGTCTGCATGTGTACTTTTCTGAAGCAAAGCGGCGTTTCTGGAAGTTCTGTTGTGAACCGATCCTTCATGAAGCGACACACACTTACCGATGTTCCAGGAAACCCTGGTGCGTTGGGTCTGCGTTCCTCACAGAAAGTGAACGGTCAGTGGAACTTCTTGAAGAAGAAATCATGAGCCTCAAACTTGCCTGTTGGAAGAAAAAATCAAGTATTTTATACTGAACAACACAAAAGGTCGCTTCATGTTTTATGAGAACGCCATTCCACTCGAAGGCGCTACCTCGTAATTCCGGCGCTTGCTGTCTGAAGAGTTGGGAGGCTGATAGCCAATCAGCATGTCGTTGAGATCGAGCCAGGTGAAGGAGGAGATGGGCGGGTGTGGTCGGACAGGTGGGTAATGAAGCCCTGCTCAGGGGCCTTGGTGACGTTGAACACCAGAAGCTGTGGGACTCTCCTCGTCGTCGGCGTCCAGCGTGGCAGTGGAGAGCGGCGTGAGGATGAACTGGTCCACTTCCAGGATGAACGCGGACATGAAGGACGGCTTGGGCGACTGGTTGGACGCCGCGCCGGAGATCCTCACCGGTATCCAGGCCTGTTCAGACTGGGAGAGACTCAGTGAGATCAGATCGGTCCGGATCCGCGGACGAGCCGGTCGGTGCGGTCAGGATACCTCGTACACACTTCCACTCCTGCTGTCCTTCAGCTCCAGCCGGATGGCGATGTAGTCGGTGTCTGGAGACGGAGGCTCGGTGTGGTACCTCAGCCCATCAGCAGGAAGTCATCGCAGGAACTCTTGGAGAACCTGGCGAGCTTCAGACCCTTCATGCAGTCGTCAGACGCACACTGCGCTCTGGCTTTGTTTTCTGGAGGGAGAATCGGTTGTTGGAGTTGTTAAGCTGCTCGGGGGGAACCGTCCGTCGGGTGGAGGCTCAGGGCGGCGGCAGACCTAGGCTGGTGCTGCTGGACGAAGCTCTCCGGCACGTCGCCCCTGGTGGTGGCTCGCTCCGGCTCCCGGTGACCAGGCGCCCGTGGGCCGGGAGGCCGCCGTCTGCCTGCTCAGGTGGACCTGGCAGTCCAGGCTGGACCTCTTCTCGTACTGGAAGGAGACCACGTTCCCGTCCAGCGGCTGCGACAGGCCGTAAACTCAGGAACCTCCAGGGAGTGCAGGCCGAGCCTGATGATGCCGCATTCCGGTTCCACGATGTCCACATGGAGCAGGAAGACCTCCATGTAGTCTCTGTCTCTGTCAGCCTGGAAACAGAAAGACGGAAATCAGACTGTAGCGTTTAGCGGAGGTGGTCCTGGAAGAGGCCGGAACAAAGAGACGGGAACAAATGAAGGAACGAAGGAGGCGGAGAGGGAACCGCCAGCATCCAGGACGCTGTACCTGTACATCCGCAGCTTAACCACGTCCTCCTTTAGCAGTGGACAGCCGTTGTGGACGTACTTCACCTCATGGGGGCGATAGTGGCAATCGAAGACCTACAGAGCAGGAGAGACGGTCGACTGTAAACCCGAGGCTCTGACGTGAGGACGGGGAAACATTTGCAAAAGAACATCGGGAGCCTTTTCAAAGCATTATTCAACGCAACATACAAAAGTTAGGAGACATTGACGTTATTCTGGAGCAGGTGGATCGCAGAGAATCATCTGTGAAACTGAATGCTGAATTCAGCGCATGTTTCTTCAGTCCGACTGCAAATAAAGGCTCGAACCCTATTTCATATAATATTAAAACCTTCAATCAGCTTTTCAAATAATTGTTCTTAGTTTTTTGTTCCTCTTGTCAAACTGACTTCCAGGTCTTTGTTGTAACTTCTGTTCAGATTCCATTTACACAACATATGGAATAAATCTAACTACCAGGACCAGGATAATATGGACTGGGACCAGGACCAGGACCAGGACCAGGACCAGGACCAGGACCAGGACCAAGACCAGGACCAGGACCAGGACCAGGAGAATATGAATCCTAGTTCTAATTCATTTTTTCTACTCTTTTGAATTGAAATATAATTTTCCAGATATTAAAGGAGCTTCTGTTGACAGTATTCATCTACCCTAAAATCCATTTATTTCTTTTAAAATGTGTTTTTCACAGGCAAATATTGTTATATGATTTAAATGTGATCAGCTGACATTGGCTAATTTCAAAGCCTCCAATTGGACTGGTCAATGTTTTTGAATCTTCGTCCCTCCATTAATTTATATTAATTATCAACTGGAGTGATTTCATTAATAAAATGAAGTTATTTTGACCTAAATTAAACATACTTCATTAATCCTCCTCTCCCTGTGTCCATCTCTCGCTCTCAGTAAGAAGCTACATTAAGGCTCCAGAGACCAGTATCAGACTCCAGTCCTCTTCTTCAGCCTCCACTGCCAGCAGCAGCCAGTCAGCAGAACAATGTGCTCATATACACAGCGTCCAGACTGAGAGCCAGAGGTTTGATCTCAGTCTCAGCAGACTGGAAGTGAAAGAAAAGCAGCCAAAACTACAGAAACCGATCAAACCCGGTTCTGACTGATCAAATGTACTGTACACCTGGTCCAGAGTATGGAACGTACATCAGATCCAGTGTAAACCGAGTTTGGCGGAGTTGATGGTGTTGGATGGTGTTTGATGGTGTTTGGTGGTGGTTGGTGTTCAGGTGGGTGTTGGTGGTGTTTGGCGGTGTTTCTCGGTGTTTCTCGGCGTTTGGTGCTCAGATGGCGGTCGGTGTCGGCGGAGGCTCTACTGAGGCGTCAGCCTCCCCACCCGCTGGGTTATGGGCTCGTTCAGCTCCACCTCCACCTTGCAGGCGTCCTTCGCGTTGGGAATATTGAAGCGCAGGTCTCCTTCCTGAAGGTAGGCTGCCTGACCCGCTTGACCTTTAACCTCGTGTGACCTCCACCAGAGGCTCATGGGAGCAGGAAGCGTCCAGAGCCAGGAGGAGCAGCAGAGTCCAGGTCCGCATCATGAGACTCCACAGCTGGAGGCAGCTCCAGGCCTGCTCCGGGGGCTCCTTTCCATCTGGACCAGGACAGGACCAGCACCAGGACCAGCACCAGGACCAGCACCAGGACCACGACCAGGACCAGCACCAGCACCAGCACCAGCACCAGGACCAGGACCAGACTGCTGGGGAGGCCTATCAACTCCCAGGAGCTGTGAAGCAAATACAAATATCTCAGGTCATCTTCTTAATTTAGCAACTGCAGTCTGGTTGAACCCGGACCAGGACCAGAACCGGAACCATGAGCAGGACACACACACAGACACACACACACACACACACACAGGTCTGCTCCCAGCTTGTTCTCCAGAGAGTGGAGTCACCCTGAAGCATTCCTCCCACGCCACCGAGGCTTCCTCCTTCTAATCAGACACTGAGGATGAGGGAGCGGCGTGTCGCAGCCTGTCCACCTGCAGTGTGTGTGTGGTGTGTGTGTGGGGAGCTTCTCAAAGCTGCTCGCCCTAAAACAGCCTTCATGTTCCACTGCAGAGCCGTCGGAACCTCTGACTCCTCTAAGACACTTTCCTCTGCTTCACCTGGAACCTGCAGCCTGAAGACCCACTGCGCAGGACCGGAGCGCTCTGGAAGAACACGGTTCTCACTAGAACCTGCTGATATCCTGCAGCTTCAGTGTCAGTCAGGAGGAAACATTAAGAACAGGAAAACACTGCTCTAAACATGACTTTCAAAATAAAACCAGGCCTCCAGTTTCAGGCAGCGGCGGGTCTGAAAGAGAATGAAGGAGTCTGGACTGAGATCAGACTCTGAATGAACACAGACGTGACTCCTTGGGGTCCACAGAGAACCGGGTCCTGGACTTCTGGGCCCTGAGTCCCGGAGAAGAGGGATGGGGTCGAGGCTCCGGATGTGGAGCTGTCAAAGCATCCTGCTTTCTTTACGTTCCAGGCTTCTTCCTGTTTGGACTGACTTCATGTGTCAACACCAGCAAATCACTTCAGGAACGTCTTTTACTGAAATCTAATTATTTCTATGAAGAAAACATAAAGTGGTCATGGTGAGATTTAAGGGGGCAGCAGAGTTCAGCTTCAGTCCAACAATATAACCACAGACTGGGAAGCTTTTCCTTTGTCCCTGTGAACCGAAAACATGCAGCTGTGATGGCTCTAGCAGCTGGGAATGCATCTTCTAATCTCCATAATGACAGGGTCAGAGGGCCCAGGAAAACACACCGAGAGAGGCATGAAGGACCAGGCTGAGGAAAACACACCGAGAGAGGCATGAAGGACCAGGCTGAGGAAAACACACCGAGAGAGGTATGAAGGACCAGGCTGAGGAAACCAGAGCAGATCAACCAGCCCCCCTGACTGCTGCATGGAGACTCCAGAAACCCGACTGTCCTGCAGAGCAGACTGAAAACAACGCTCCAAAAGATCAAACTGCTTGACTTTTACCACTGAATTAAAATATTGCTCCATCTTGTGCCCATAAGGTTTAGAGGCTCATGAAGAGTTTTCGCTGGCATCACTGACAGCAGCAGAAGTTCTTGTCTGGATTCTTCACTCACACTGAGACCAGGTCCTACCTGCTGATGGGAGGTTTTCCTCTCGGGACTCGCCTGCTCTCTTCCAGCCCACACTGAATAACTCCTCTGAGGGGCTAGAAGAGGAGGAGGAGGAGGAGGAGGAGGAGGAGGAGGAGGGACCGAGGGAGGGGGCTCCACCGACAGTCTGACGCTGAGACCTGAGACCTGCTGAAACCTGAGAGGGGAAGGAGTCTCGGCAGAGCAGGAAACTCTGATACATGTGAGAAACAGAACTGGACCAGTATAAGGTCAACGTGTGCTCTGGGTCCGCTTCCGTTTCTCCCTGGACGCTGGAGATGAGGGAACCTGCCAGGAGCTCTGGGTCTGATCCAGTGTTGTTACCCGGTCGGTCCAGGAGCCGGTTGACTCATGGTATTGGCAAGGCATCAGAGCCTGAAACGTCGCTCACCCTGTGGTAGTCCTCACAGAGCCGCAGAGAACCATCCCTGTTGGCCACCGGCTCTGCTATCTCCTTCGGCTCTTCCTGAATTTTCTTTCGAGCTCAGGGAGCCGATGGGGTCCTGACACACACCGCCCCCCCGGTTTAGTCTGGATACGGCGCTTCATAAGGTTTCTGAGTCCAGGCAAAGGAGAGAAGAGGTTGGTGAACTCTGCAGGGGGTCTGGGCTGCAGGAGACGGTCATTAGAAGGAGGGAGGCGGAGCTGGTGGGAATTTGGCACCTCGGGCCTCCACAGTACTGACTCAGCCTCTCCAGGTCCAGGATGCTCTGAATGTCCCCGACCCCCAATGCCCTGATAAAGTCAGACCCTCTAGCCTTCAGAGTGTCATCGTACCTCTTGTGACCTGAAACAGGTCAGTAAAGACCCCCCTGGAGAACCATCCCCTCACAGCTCTGAGGCACCAGTGACTGTTTTCTGTGCTCTTCTGAGGGTCAGGGCTCACCTCCGTCGGTCTGCTGAAGACAGAACGCTCCAGTCTGTCAGGGCGGACCAGTGGACTATCAACATGAACCATCGGGTCGAAGGTCAGAACCAGATCAGAACTATAGGAACCGTTTCCCATCATGCTTATCTCTGACTGATGAAATGCACGTACTGCCAGAACATTATGAAACTAATCGGACACGCAGTGTCAGCAGTGTTTTGTGTGTTCGGTCTGTTGTATAACGGCCTCCTTCCTCCACCGGAGCCACCGGGGCATCAGAGTCTCCAGGGAGGCTTCCAGAGGTCTGACGAGGGGAGGAAACATTCCTCAGCTTCACACTTCAGCTCCTCCGCTCGGCCTGACAGCTGCTGCTGCACACACACACACAACACACACACACACACTGGGCCCTGCAGAGCCGCTCTGGAGCCGAGATCCTCCGGAACACCATGAGCAGAGGGTGTGTGCTGGTCCTGGACCTGCTGCTGGTCCTCCTCCCGCTGCGTTGCGGCGGCGGCTCGCTGAAGCAGCGGCGGGACGTGAGGGACTGTGAGGGACGTGAGGGACGTGAGGGACGTGAGGGACGTGAGGGACGGCCGGCCGCTGAAGAACGACATCCTGGAGATGCTGCATCGACAAGATATCCGTCAGCCGCAGAGCAAGGCGCACCCCTACATGAGGAGGGTGTTCCAGAGCCTGGACTGGATGGAGGACTTCGGGGAATCAGAGGGGACCCTGGTCCAGAGTTTCCGCAGCGTTGAGGGTAAGAGCTGTTGAGGTGCCTCTGTTTCTCTGAGTTTCATGCAGGAGACGGGGGTCTCCTGGTGAACCGATCCCTGGAGCCTGTAACCACCCTGCGCTGTGTTCTGGGTGTCCAGGTCCCAGGGACGCCCCCCGGGGGTGGATCTGGTTCAGCCTGCGGGGTCTGGAGCCCCCCGTGCAGCGTGCCGAGCTGGTCCTGTTCAGGAAGAGCCTCCGCCTGGGGGCGCTCAGCCTGGCCGTCCCTGCACAGCGTCTCGGCCTCGGGGGGCAACGTGAGCGAAGCCCCCCGCTGGAGGAGCGAGCGCTGGCCCTGAACCAGAGACCCTCGTCCGGGTTCGACGTCTTCGACGTGTCTGCCTCCGTGACGGCCGGCGGGGCGGAGCTGGTGGGCTTCCAGCTGAGATACACGACGAGAGGGAGCCTGGTCCTGCACGAGGCCCTGACCCAGAGCCTGTAGTCTGGACCGGGGGTCGCTCAGGAACCTCTGTGGTGGTCTACCAGCTCTGACCCGGAGCCTGTACCGTCTGGACCGGGGGTCCGCTCAGGAACCTCTGCTGGTGGTCTACCAGCTCTGACCCGGAGCCTGTACCGTCTGGACCGGGGGTCCGCTCGGGGACCTGCTGGTCTACCAGAGCAGCTCCCGCACATCAAGCTCCAAACTACTTCAGCATCAACAGACTTTGATAAACATTTCTAACGTCTGCAGAACCGAAGCGACTCCAGACTGAAGTCGGCTTTCAGTTTAACTCAGACGTCTGCAAACTTCAAAGCCAACCAGCACTTTTAATTTCTTACAAATAACGCAATAAATTAATTAAAACGTCCTTCTGTGTCGTGTTGTGTTGTGTGTGTGTCGTGTCGTGTGTGTTGTGCTGAAGCTGGGCTCTGTCAGGTGTGTTGCTGGAGCTGCAGATGACGGAGGCAGACACCAGGGGGCGGTGCTGCTGTTTTATCCTCACTGTCAGGCTGGGAGAAGCAGTCGGGTTTGATTTGGCGCCCAGAATGAAGAATCCAACCAACTCTCTGAGCAGTGAAGTTCTGATCCAGTGTGGTTTCTACTGAGAGCCTCGGAAATGAAAGAGTCATGGAGAAAAGGTCGAATATTGATCTCTGTTCCTAAACCTCAAACAAGAACAAGAGACAGCGTCCTCTGAGTCTGGTTCTGCAGGTTTCTTCCTGTTCAGTGTGTTCTTTGATGGCGTTCAGGTTTTTTTTTTTATTTAATGTCAATGTGACCCTGCTTTCAACACTGAAGAGGAAACACTCCAAACTACGTCCAGTTCACATGTTCCTGAATCTCAGATGAAACTCCTGAGTTTTGAGTCTCACAGACGAGAACAGCGAAGTTTATAACACAGCTGAGTGTGTCGGGCTCCGAGTGTCGCTGTGCGTAATGAGAGAAGTGAAAGAAAAACCACAACGTGAGAGAAATGTACCTGTGTTGGTGTGTGTGTGTGTGTGTGTGGTGTGTGTGTGGTGTGTGTTCCCAGCCGGTCGGCCTGCTGGCAGGTGGCTCGGGGCGGCTGAATAGGCGGCGGCCCAGACTCTCCTCCTCGGCCATCACACATGGCTGACTCGTGAGAACGGACAGAAAGGCAGGCCGGCAGCGCTTCATCTCCGTCTGCGATGAGACTTTGATTCACAGACGCTTTCAGGACTTTTCTTTTTTTCCCCTTTCCTTCAGTTTACCTCTCTGCACTGTGTCTGGGGGCATTGTCTGTGTGTGTGTGTGTGTGTGTGTGTGTGTGTGTGTGTGTGTGTGTGTGTGTGTGTGTGGCAGGCGGGGTGGGCTGGCAGGGGTCACGGTTCGCTGGCCTGCCTAGATCCATCAAGAGGAACAAAGCAGGCGGAGCAGCAGCGCTGCCAAGTCTCCAGAAATCAAAGAGCCGGATTGGGATTGGGATCCGCTCCAAAAGACTGGACCCTTTCTGGTGGTGCAGGGGGTCTCGGGGCGGCCGGGGGGGGAGGGGGGGGCGAGGAGTTCAAAATAATACTAATCCAGCAGCAGCGCCTGAGCGGAGAGGTGAGCGGAGCAGCATCCTCCTCTTCCTGCTTTGAAGTCCGCTGCTTTTGTCCTTACATGACTTGATCTCGTCTTTTGAACGGCTAATTTGTCTGCGTTTTGTGAGGGGGCGGATTGGGGTGGGTGGGGGTGGGGGGGGGGGCGACGGCGACACCCGGCGCTACCAGAATTCCGCAGGGGAGCGGGCGGGAAGGTCAACACGTTTGTCCAGAGGGGGAGACGGTGCACACAATCAGGCCAAACACACACGAGGACCGTCTCTGAGCCCCGGCCGCTCTGGACATGTGAGGACAAAGGCTGAAGGGTCCAGGTGGGCCGGGTGGGCCAGGTGGTCGAAAGCCCTCCGTAAACACACACCCTGTGGTGGTCTGCATTCTAACCCCTGCCTGCACTGTGGAACAATCACAGGAACCATGCCTACATACCGAGCACCATCTCTCGGTATCAGGAACCATCCCTAGATACCAGGAACTATCCCAACATACTGTATCAGGAACTACCACTGGAACCATCCCTAGATACCAGGTATTATCCCAAAATATCAGGAAACATCGCAGGAACCATCACAAGAAATTCACCAAATACCAGAGACCTTCACAGAAACTCAGAAACTTCTAACAAGCTCTTTGGTTCTCTCTCTACCTAAAGGAACGGTTCTACAGAGTGGTTCTACGGAACGGTTCTATGGTTTCAAGCTTCAAACTGAGGACGAACTGGCGGGAGCTTGCAGAAGGTCGGAGGAGCTGAGCACTGCTGACGCCTCACTCCTCTGTAGTTTGACACCAGGATCATTTACTCACTCGCAGGAAGTTTCTTGCTGATGTTGAAGCTTCCAGTAGAAACTGGAACATCCTGGACCTGAACCTCATGTCTGCTGCCTGTAACGAATCAAACCAGGTGAAACCATGAATGAATGAAGAGACCAGAGTCCTCATCCAAGATGGGTCTTCTGCGTTCATGAAAACTGACAAAAAAACTAATGATATGGCTGAGGGGGTATTGTCTGTTTCAGTCCATCACAGTTATACAAAACAGGAAACAGAAGCAGTGCTTTACCAGAGAATGACTGTGAACTTCTAGAAGGAAAGTTGCTCGTTCAAATCTAACCAATGAAGATGGTTTGCTCAAGTTTTCACCTTGACATTAAATAAAATTGACTAAATCCGCACAATTTTGATGAATTCCTCCGACTGTCCACATGCTGTTGAGCATCTCGGACTCAATAAATAAATAAACAAGAAAACGTCCCGGCAGCATCGCCGCTGCTGAGGCTTCCTGTGACGGGTCAGAACACCGGCACAGCAACACACCTTCACACTGCTCCTTTTCATCGACCTTCAGCCTTAATGACTTCCTCGAGGTGCTTTTTGACTGCCGTCCAGAGGCCCGGCGGGGCGGCGGCTTTTCTTCCCGGCTTGGCCTCGTGCCAGCGTGACAATCAATGTCTCTGTGTCTCTTCTGGGGAGATTATTTCCAAGGGTCCCCTCTTTATTGGAGGAAATGGTATTTGGAGGCTCAGACAGGATGTCCTGCTGGCTGCTCTGCACTCTCAACCATTTGCCCCGGCCTCCATTCTTACCCTGCCCCCCACCTGCCCCTACTTGCCCCCACCTGCCTCCACCTGCCCCCTCATGGCAGCTCGGTCCTGTCAAAGGGGAGAGGCTTGGATTCTGCAGATATTGAAGCTTCCATGTGAATTGTGTCGTCTAGGATGAGGTTTGGGTTGAATCAGCTGAAGCAGAGTGTCTGATGCTGAATCTGGCAGAACCCGACTTCCTGTACTGGACGCACAGTTCAACACTCCTGGAACATAGTGGTCAGAGGATTTATGATCCTGGTAGGGTTTCCCAAGGCAAACAGGTCCTGGGTAAAGGGCCAGACTAAGAGCAGGTCAAAAACCTGATGGGGAAAAGTGAAACCTTGAGGTCACCGGTGTGGTTGGGGCTAGGCCTGGGGTTGGGGCTCGTATGCGAGCACCTGGTGGCCGGGCCTTTGCCTGCATCTCTGCACCTCCGGACCTCCGGGTCAGAAACAGGTGCCTCACTGTGGTCTCGGCTTACGGGCCGAACAGCAGTGCAGAGTACCCGGCCTTCCTGGAGTCCCTGGGAGGGGAGCTGGACAGTGCTCCATATGGGGACTCCATTGTTCTACTGGGGGACTTCGCCCACGTGGGCAGAGACAGTGAGACCTGGAGGGGGTGATTGGATCGCACAGCCTCCCTGATCTGAACCCCAGTGGTGTTCTGTTGCTGGACTTCTGTGCTAGTCATAGTTTGTCCATAACAAACACCATGTTCGAGCACAGGGGGGTCCATAAGTGCACTTGGCACCAGGACACCCAAAGTTGAAGGTGGATGATCGTCTTTGAAGTAATAATAATGCATTGGTTTTATATAGCGCTTTATTGGACACTCGAAGACACTTTACATTGCATTACTCATTCTCTCCATACTGGGTGGTGGTAAGTGCTGCTGTAGCCACAGCTGCCCTGGGGTAGACTGACGGAAGCGAGGCTGCCAGTCTGCGCCATCAGCCCCTCCGACCACCACCAACCATTCACTCTCACAACTTTCATACTTAGGCAAGGTGGGTGAAGTGTCTTGCCCAAGGACACAACGACAGTTTTACACCTGCGGGAGCGGGGATCGAACAGCCAACCTTCCAGTTATAAGACGATCCACTCTGCCATCTGAGCTAATGATCTGACCTCTGACCTTGTGTCTTGGACACTCAGGTGAAGACAGGACAGAGCTGTGGACCGATCACCACCTGGTGGTGAGTTGGATTCTCTGGGGAGGAGGAAACCGGACAGACTTGGCAGACCCAAACGTGTTGTGAGGGTCTGCTGGGACCGTCTGGTGGAACCCTCTGTCAGCAGGGTTTTCAACTCCCACCTCCGGGAGAGCTTCTCTCATGTCCCGAGGGAGGCTGGGGACATTGAGTCCCAGTGGACCATGTTCTCCATGTTCTCCCTCCATTGTCGAAGCAGCTGCCGGTGCTGTGGTCGTAAGGTCTGGTGCCTGTCGTGGCGGCAACCCCCGAACCCGGTGATGAACAGGAAGTAAGGGCGGCCGTCAGCTGAAGAAGGAGTCCTATCGAGCCTTGTTGGCTCATGGGACTCCAGAAGCAGCTGACAGGAACCAGCAGGCCAAGAGAACTGCAGCCCGAGTGGTTGTGGAGGCAAAAACTCGGGTCTGGGAGGAGTTCAGGAGGCCATGGAGGAGGACTACCAGTCGGCCTCCAAGAAATTCTGACAAACCGTCCCAGGAGGGGAAAGCAGGTCTCCACTGACACTGTTTACAGTGGAGGAGGAGCTGCTGACCTCAACTGGGGATATGTTGAACGGCTTAAGGAGTCCGCATTGCCGGCAGTAAGTCGGACCTGTTCCCGGTGCATGTTGGACTCCAGCAGGGCTGCCCTTTGTCACCGGTTCTGTTCAGAATCTTTATGGACAGAATTTCTAGGTGCAGCCAGGGGCCGGAGGGGGTCCGGTTTCATAACCACAGGATTTCCTCTCTGTTTTGCAGATGATGTTCTTTTGGCCATCAGACCCATCATGCACTGGGGCATTTGCAGCTGAGTGAACTGACAGGGATGAGGATCAGCACCTCAGAATCTGAGGAAACAGTCCTCAACGGAAAAAGGTGGTCCGCCCACTCCAGGTTGGTGGAGAGACTCTGGTCCAGGTGGAGGAGTTTAAGTATCTTGGGGTCTTGTTCACAGTGAAGGAAGGATGGAGGTGAGATTGACAGGTGGATCGATGCAGCGTCTGCAGTGATGAGGTCGTTGTATCAGTCCGTTGTGGTGAAGATTACTGCTCAATCTACGTTCCCACCCTCACCTATGGTCATGAGTCTGGGTCATGACCGAAAGGACAAGATCCCGGATACAAGCGGCCGAAATGAGCTTCCTCCGGGTGGCTGGACTCCCTTAGAGACAGGGGGAGGAGCTCGGAGTAGAGCCGCTACTCCACATCCAGAGGAGCAGCTGAGGAGGCTCGAACATCTGAACCCGGATGCCTCCTGGACGCCTCCCTGGGAGGAGTTATGAACATGTCCCACAGGGAGGAGACCCTGAGGAAGACCTCGGACACGCTGGAGAGACTATGGCTGAATCCCATTTCCCCCTCAGCCCTCCCCCTTGGCCCTACCTCTCTGTTTTGCGCGTTCACGTGGAGGGGTAGGGTGTCCCAATTATCATTATGACGGAGGGGTAGGGGGAAGTGGTAGGGCTATGCACCCCTCCAAACGGAGATTCTCCCCCGAGGCACACTCCAAACCGAGGGGTATGACAGATTTCCCAGAAAGCCTTGCAAGATCGGCAAGATGGCGGCGTCCGCAACGAAAGAAGTTCATAAATGTCAGTATTTTCTCAATAAATAAAGTTTTAAAATGTAAGAAAAACATTCTTCTTCGGCAAACAATTGTCGCATCTGCCTGCGTCATCGGCAGCGGCCACTACTGATGATGCACGCGATTGTCGAAGCACTCTGTTTCAAAGGGGTAGGGATAGAAAAAGACATGGGATTGGGCCTAAGTCTCTCGGCTGGCCTCAGGATCCTCCAGGAAAGCAGGTAAGGTACTTTATGTCATTATACAGTGAATGTACAACGAAATTCTTTCTCTGCATCCTTCGATGCCACTGAAGCATTCCGTACGGAGCAGTGGGCTGCTGCACGGAGCGCCCGGGGACCCAGCTCCAGATGGAGAGCCAGGCAGAATCACCTGACCGGAGGATTGACCTATTGTGCATGTTATCAGTTTGATGGGAGAAACCGGAGATCCCGGAAGAAACCCCTCCAGACACGGGGAGGAACATGCAAACTCCACACAGAAAGCCCACGCAGTGGGCTCAAACCCGTGACCTGTGAGGCAAGAGCTAACCACTCAACCACCGTGCTGCCTAGCCTGGAAGTCTCTGTTTAGACTGCTGCTCCTGCAACCCGGTCCCAGATACGTGGCTGAAGACGGACGGAAGGATGATTAATCGTGTGTTTTTCAATCATCCATTTGTCACAATACATATTCAAAACTGCAAATACTTAAAAAAAAATACATCAAAAAATCATTATATGACGTAAAGAAAAGACGCTTCATCCACAAACAGGGTTTCTGTACATGATACAGAAAATTTATTGAATGTCCTCAAAATACACAAGAAAACATAGGAAAGGGTGAAACCCCGGTTAGAGTCATCAGACTGGGAAAGTGTCCTGTGTCACCATCGGATCAAGGCATCTTCCTTGGGAAAACAACAAATGCTGAGCTCTGATTGAACAACTTGAACTCCTCAGAAAATACGAGTGTCATGTGGTCTGTGTGCACCCCCCTCCCCGACCCCCCCCTCCACACGACGCCATCAGAGTCCCGGCACAAACAGGACCGGCGGCCGAAACCAGCTGAAGCTTTTGGCTTCTTCCAGTCGCCTCGGCTTCAGACGGGGAGTCCTCCATCCTCCAGCACCGTGGGGGTGGTGTGTGTGTGGTGTGTGTGTGTTGTGTGTGTAGTGTAAGTGGTGTGTGTGTAAATATGGGAGAGCTGCTGCTGTTGACATGAAGGATGAAGCGTGCAGAAGATCAAACAGAAACAAGAGCACAGAAAACATTCATTTCTAACTCCAGCCCACGATAACCGGAAAACAAAAAGCGTGTGCACGGGGAGCGTGCACGAGGCCTCACCTTTCACAGTAAATTAACGGATCTCTTTAAATTAAGACGAGCGTCGCGTGTCTTCGTTCGTGACGGAGGTTCAAACTTATGGATCAGGTCTCCGCAGCGTCGAACTGAAGGACGCTTCAATGTCATTTTCATTCAAAATCTTTCTTTTCTTTAGAGAGTGCACGTGCGCGCGCACGCACCCTGCGAATTGACTTCAATAAATAAGACTGACGTGTCGTAAGGCATCGCTGTGGACAGAAGAGGAACCGCGTGGCGACGACGACGGCCGCCACTGCTCACCCTCACTTCACCAGGGTGAGGTTTACAAGGCCTTCTGGGTAATGTCCTGACGGACCGGAGGCCGCGGCGGCGGCCAGTCTCAGTCAGGCGTTCAAGTTGCATCCAGAGGAAAGTGTGCTGGTGCTTCAGGACAGGCCCGACGCGTCCAGGTAGCTCTGCAGCTTCCGGACCGTACTTCTGTCCAGGGGCAGAGGTCAAAGTCAAAGGTGGTGTGGTGATGTGGAAGTGCCCCGTCTCCTCGATCAGGTTCACGATCTGCGGGACGGAACAGACGCTCAGCTCTCGCGGTCCTCACAGAAGACCCGACCCGGTGCGTCCAGACAGGAAGCGGCTCACCTGCTGCAGGATGTGGCCTTCTCGGAGCGTCATCAGCCGCTTGTGGAGCTCCACCAGCTCGTCCAGGTAGGCCTGCAGACACCGCAGCACGTCTCAACAGGATCCAAACACTCACTCTTCTCTACACTGTCACTTCCTTCCAAAGTAAAACTCCACATAAAACACCTGGGCACCTCGGCTGACTGCTCAGTTCCCGCCACGACAACGTAACAGGCGCCATTTTTGTCCAAGGTGGGGTATGTTTGAAGCCGGATATCACAAGTTCAGACATTCTATTTCTTTAAAAGCTTATTTTATACCTAATAATCAGTTAAATATGACTCTGTGGAGTGATAGGACACATTTAGAGCCTCAGAGACACCCAGTTGTCTTCAGTCTGCTACAGATTCAACCAATCACATGGTCAGTAAGTCTTCCAGGCCTGTTGCCAGAGTTCCACGTTTTGGTGCACTGATGCGTGAACGCCGCCTGGAACCCCCGGAAATAAACAACACAGAGACGACTGCTGGAGGAACAACGGCGGAACCCAACGGCCATCGCTGCTGCTCTCACTAGACGGCTCTGGCCGCCGCTTCAGACTGAGCAAAAACAAAGTAAAACCAAATGGAACGATTCCTCCATCCGAACGCAGACGCCAACACACCCGATGGGCGGACAGATTTCCACGGAGACGGAGACGGAGACGGAGACGCTACCTTGTCACAGTCCAGGGTCTTGCTCTTGTCCTGCTTGCTGGGACTCTTCACCTCCAGGATCTGGCGGAGCAGAGGAAGGACTCAGACCTCCGCTGCTCTTCACGGCTCACCTGATCCCCGCGGCGGCGGCGGCTCACCTGGCTGGTCGTGGTCTTGGTCAGGGGCGGGGCCTCGGGGCGAGGGGGCGGGAGGGGGAGGAGCTGTCGCTCTCACTGCCGTCACTCAGACTGACCCTTCAGAGGAGACGGAACATTAGGACCGCCCGGCGGGCCTGCGGGGTGGTGTGAGTGTGTGTGTGTGTTGTGTGTGTGTGTGTGTGTGTGTGCTGACCTGCGGGGGTGGTGTGTGAGGTGTGTGTGTGCAGCCCGGTCCGCCTCAGAGTCCACCTCGTTGTCGTCCTCGTCCTCCGAGTCGTCGTCGTTTTCATCCGAATGCAGATCCTGCATGACGGACTGCAGCGGACCCAGAACTGAGGACAACAAGAGACACAGGGGACATGTTGAGACAGAGGAGGACATGTTGAGACAGCGGAGGGCATGTTGAGACACAGGGGACATGTTTGAGACACAGGGGGACATGTTGAGACAGAGGAGGACATGTTGAGACACAGGGGGACATGTTGAGACACAGGAGGACATTGTTGAGACAGAGGAGGACACATCGGAGACAGGAAGCCTCCAGCTGTCCTGCAGGGGACTGGAGGTCTTCAGCACCTCTGTGGTTTAGAGACAGTTTCCTGATCAAGGTCTTGATCTGAGTTTGATCAGGTTTGATCTCTGAGGCTGTTTTTCTCCGGACTGGAAGACAAGTCGAGACCTGATGTGAACCCGTCAACGTCCAGCTGATCACAGCTGGACGTGTTTCTGAATCAGAGAGAAAACAAATGAGAGTTGATGGTGATGAAGGGACAGACAGTGGAGCAGTGGAGCAGTGGAACGTGCTGACGTGTCTCCTTCAGAGGAACCTGGACATGACGTCTGTCTTTCTGGAGCTAACACCTGAGTCACAGGTCAGAACCCTAGGAACCAACCCAGCTCTCATGGCAGAGTCATGGACGTGCAGGCAGGCAGACATGCAGGGTGGGGGGGCAGCAGGGGGGTTGCTGTTACCTGTGTGGGTGGTTCTGGGGACAGTCACCCTTTTCCTGATGATGAAGGTCCACTGCGTCCCAGAGAGACAGGCACAGGTCATTCCTCAGAACAGCAGCATGACCAGCAGACACATGGGGGGCAGCTCAGAATGTGGGGTCCACATGGGGCTTTGGGGGGGGGGGGCACACATGGAGCTAGGGGGGCTAGATTTACCCTTCTGGTTCGGGGGCCAGAACACGAGCCGCATGGCTCCAGCAGAGGTTTCAGCTCTGAGAAAGTCACCTCCATTAAGGTGTTCCTCAGCAAGCAACTCTGTGTGTGTGTGTGTGTGTGGTGTGTGGTGTGGTGTGTTCTCGTATTTCTATCCTTGTCGGGGCCAAATGTCCCCACAAGGATAGCAAAACGTGGAACGATGTGCCTTGTGGGACCTTTTTCCGGTCCTAAGTAGGAGAAACAGTGTTTTCTTGACCATGTTGTTGTTACTGAAAAAAGTAAAAGTGCAAAAACATTTTTTAGGGTTAGGCTTTGTTGGGTGTGGGTTAGGGTTAGGGTAAGGGTCAGGGTTAGGGGCTAGACATGAATGGGAGTCAATGGACGGTCCCCACAAGGATAGAAATACAAGACTGCGTGTGTGTGTGTGTGTGTGTGTGTGCGCGTGTGTGTGTGTGTGTGTGGTGTGTGTGTCTGTGTCTGTGTCTGTGTGTGCGTGTGTGTGTGCGCGTCTACCTTGTCGTTTCTGGTGTGTTGGGGTGAACCCTGAACTGGAGCTGGAGCTGGCAGGACTGGGCTGTTCGGACTGGGAGGAAGAGAACCAGCATGGATTAGAACAGAGCAGTGGTGGTAGGTCACATTCACACAGTCACATTCACACAGTCACATAATACAGTCACATTCACACAGTCACATTAATACAGACACCTTAATACAGTCACATTCACAGTTCACATTAATACAGTCACATTCACACAGTCATTAGGCACGTTTCCATGCGCCCCGTATAATCCGCTTGTTGGCGGATGCGGATGGTAAATGCGTCATGTAAACACACGAGTGGATCCGCTTCACTCGGAGCGGATTGTATTTTGGATCGAATTGTACGAGGTGGTCTACACCGATCGACAATCCGCTCAGAGTCTCATTATAAACGCCGCCTGACAGCGGATTGGAATACACGGGGGATTATTTGTTCCACCATGCGTTCCCTCGTACGTAGTGACTTGATGACGTGACAGGAAACGGGAAGCAGGACAGTCAAAAACCAGCAGAAGAACACGACGGTGGTTGAAAAACACTTTTTTAGAAGAAACCCTGGAGAGGCGAGATGGCTGCATATCGCGCAACAGTTAGTTGTTCAAAGAGCTCCGTAGCAGAATACAAGCAACCGCTCGGCCGGTGTTACGGATTGGCTGGTTCTCGTGTTAATGAGTGACGGCAGAATTCTGTGTAAACACCTGCTGATAACAGCAGTTGTTAAAGTAAGACTCACAAAAGACTTTAAACGTACATCACTCACTGTAACTGTAGATAACCGACATTCTCCAGACCGACTACAAGTTTCAGTCTGTTGATCACAAGTTAACACGGGCACCAGTTAATTCGAAACATCGACATGCGGAGCAGAGCTCACAGTGAGACGTGGCGCTCGGCGGCGGCGCTCCGGCCGGGGGAGCAGCCGCTCCTTCAGCAGGTATCAAGGAGATGTTGGGACATTATCTGAGCAGAGATCAGCAGATAAAACTCTCTGCTGGGCGCTGAGGACTGCTGCTGCAGAGAGGAAGACCTGGACATTCCTGAGACGACTGTCCTCATGTCACAGGACGCTGTATGATCCAGCTTCACCAGGGTCCTTGTAAATCAGGATTCATCGCTTCGCACGCCGTCCATGTATTCACGACTGTTTTCAATCAGATTGAAAAAACACCATGTAGTCTGGGCCACATTCAGATCCATTCATACTGTTGCTTTGACACAGTCACAGTCAAACGGTCACAAACTAAGTGAACATGTAGCCAACAGCTAAAGCTAAACATGCTAATGCTAACCTGTTGAAGCTAAACACTGTGTCGCTATTCCTGCTCCTCCTTTCAGCTACGATCCTGATCCAGCAGAGCACCCAGAATGGTTTCTGTATTAAACACTGGCGTGATTGGGACAGTTCGCACACCATTCAGCAAATCTGCCTCACCTACTCTGTCAGGAAACCGTGTTGGAAACGCCAAAAGGCACTCAGATTAACACCTTCATGGGGCGCTAGCGCGAGCTACAAGGGACTGAGACATGCTACGTACGGCTCCCGCTGGACTTTACCCTCATTCTGATTTCCATTCCAGTTTCCGAGTTAACCGGTTTCCCAGTAATCCTCGCTCCACATATGCACCCAACTGGAATGACCAGGTTTTAGCAGAAGACACACCGGATCTGGATGCAATACACAGTCCCTCACCCTCACCAGCAATATATAAGCAACGCCTGTTACTGCAAACAGAGTATAACCTTATATCAACCAAACAAGCAGAATATTTTATTTAAAACATTTTCAGCTGCGGTACGCAGTGTGCAGTCAGGTAAACATTTAATCCAAACATTTTCTGATCAAATTAACCATTTATTAGTGTCTGTTTTTTCAAGAGTCATTTTCATCTCAATCATGACCTTCAACGAGCAATAATCTCTTTATTTCTTAAAAAAAAAGCCATCCTTGACTGTAGTTCTTATCGTCCAATTTCCCCGCTAAATACAGACACAAAGATCCTTGCAAAGGTGTTGCTCGTCGCCTGGACAGATTCCCACCTTCCATCATTTCACCTGATCAAACAGGATTTACTAAACACTAGAACATAAAGCATCTCTTTACGCCGATGACATGCTGCTTTCCATAACAAATCCCTCCAATGGCCTTACAAAACTGTCACAGCTACTCAAAGAATTTGGTAAATTTTCAAAAGAGTGAATTAAAGCCAATTGGGAAACTTACAGGCCATTTTTCATTTCTGATCCCCTTTAAAATCAGCCCACAAAAAATAAATATTTAGGAATCTGGGATTACACATAAGCACAAGGAATTGCATAAAATAAAGTATCTACCTCTACTTTCTAAATAACACAGGATTTTGAAATTGGGACTTGCTTCTGCTTTCGCTGGGTGGAAGAAAAAACACATGATAAAATGAAGAATTCACCCCAAAACTCTATAGTTCTTTCAGTGTCTCCCAGTACTCTGAACAACATCTTTTTTAAAAAAATGTGAATAGTCAGGACCTCTTCTTTATCTGGAATGGGAAACCTCGAATTAAACAGAACATACTTCAACAGTCCTCGGAGAGCAGGTGCTATGGCACTTCCAAATTTCATATTCTACAACTGGAAGGAACCCTGGTGCATCATGGGTAGCCCGCTGTAGACCCCCGCCGTCAGCCCATCTCCAGCTTCACTTCCAACCCTGTCGTCGCTCATGGCTGCAGTTCAGGCGCCAGCTTGCACGTTATTCCTTATCATTATAGCAACCCCTGAGAAACACTGCCGTCTCCTCCATCACACTCAGAGGAGGCGTTCTGCAAACGGTCAAAGAGTGGAGCTCCGTCAATCTGTGGGCTGGTTTGAGAGTCTTTGGCACTGTTGATATCTGCAGATTAGGAGCTTTGTTGCACATAACTCTGACTCCTTCTCCATCCCTTCTGGACTCAATATTTAAATATAAACCAGAGGAAGAAGAACCATAAGTACCATCTTTGAGTTATTAGCATGTGGATTAATCTGAGGGGATCAAGACCAGGAGCATTTCAACTCCCATGAGCCTCTGAGCATCAGGAGGAAGAGCAGCGCTGCAGGAGGACTCTGCTCTCCTGTTTTCTCAACACCTTCACAATCAGTTGGTTCTGATGTGAGGATGCAAACCTGAGGCTGTTCCAACAGTGAAAACCCCTCCCACCGTCTGGTGTGAGTGTCTCCCCCCCTCCCTCCACTGGAGGGCGCTCCAGAGCTCCCCACTGCTCCCTCCTGTGTTTATCCCGTCCCTGTGGGGCAATTAGAGCTGCAGCGCCGTACAGAACCCAGAGAAAACACGGAGAACAACACTGAGAGTCCAGGAGGAGGGGCGACGACCGGAGCAGCGACTCTGAACACACACCGGGAAAATAAGCTCAACCGTCTGACGGCGAATAAACGCGGAGTGACCAAACGCTGAGACTGAGAGGAACAGCCAGCCCTCCGATCCCGTGTGTGTGTGTGTGTGTGTGTGGTGTGTGTGTATGTGTCACATGAGAAATGAGTGTGCCTCTTGACCACCGGGGTAGTTAGCCTGGGGAGAATTAAACACCTGGCATTTGTCACCCACATCCCCTCTCCAGCCCCTCCCCCTCCCCTCCCCTCCCGCCCAGGCCGGCCCCCCACGGCCCCCATGGGAAAACTTTAAAAGCGTTTCCATGTCCAGCGCCGTGGGTCTGCTCCCGATAAGTACGCCAGACTCAAACAGGAAGAAAAGATAAAAGAGCCAAAAGTTTAGAGAAGTTTTTGGGCGAATAAAGGAAAGCCAGAGGCGGCGGGACTCCTCCGCCGCCTCTTTCTTCTGCCGGAGCTGAAAGGATTAAAGGGAACTCTCCCCTTTCTCCTAAGGTGTTGTAAAACCATAAATCTCCCCGGTCTCCTCTTCGGCTCTGAAGCAGCGCCTCTTTATGGGAGCCGCTCAGCCAAATGTGGCTGGATGAGACGAGGCAGGCGATGACAGCCGGCTGATGGACGGCGGTCCGACCGCCGCTCCGCCACACACTCCGTCACCATTACCAGCTCTCAGAGCGCCATGCAGACCCCGGCGAGGAGCGCAGGAGGAGACCTGGACCCCGGTCACAGCACCAGTCTGGCTTACCGTTTCACTAAAGTGTCATGATTGGAACATTATTGTGAAAATCATGTCTGTTTACACGGAACCGGCAGGAAGGCTCGGTGCTGAGATGCGATAGCTTCGTGCGGTACTCACGTCTGACTTGGTGGAGTGGTCCTCCAGGTCGGAGTCGTTGGGCTCCGCCAGCTGCTGAAGCGTAGAGACCTTCCTGCGGTCCACCTCCTCGCCGTCGGGACGCGGTTTCCCGGTCCGGACGTGCGATCGGTCCTTCAGGAGTTTCTTATCCAGCTGGTGACCGTCCGACTCCAGCAGAGGCTTCCCTAACGAGTCCACGAAACAGCTTCTTGCGCTTCTTGTTGACGTAGTCGTCGCTGTCGGGGGCGGACAGGCGCTTGTTCGGCCCGTGGGTCGCCGCTTCAGTCCGATGCTCCTTGGACAAAGACTTGGGCTCCTTGAAGCCCATCTTGGGGACCGATCTCTCGGAGCGGCTGGTTCTCTTTGGGTTTCCTGTAGGGCTCTTTGGGGGCTTTGCTGGATTCCCAGCCAGGGTCTCTGAAGGCACTTTTGGACTCTTTCAAATCTTTTGGAAGCTTATCTTTGTGGTCCTTGGAAGGTTTGTGGAGTTTGGAGAAGCTGCTGCTGTTGGTGCTGGTGGTTGTGACGGTGGTGAGGTGCGTCGTCCCGCCGCCTTTAGAGACATCCCTGTGGAGTCACACGCACAAATCAGAACCGAACAACAGAACATCCTGGACTGAATCGAGAACAGAAACGGGTCAGGGCGCCTCAGGAACTGGCTTCATCTAAAGGTTCTTATACGAGCAGAGCTGTGCAGGAGGAAACACTGGTGTACATGTTTCCTTCACAAAGCTGAAATAGTAAACTTTAATTAGACACATGCTCTGATGTGAGGGGGATCCAGAAAACCGTCAGTAACCAAACCAATCTCATAACCCGTGTGTGTGGCTGCGTCACGTTCGCCGGACTTTAGATAAACAACACTCTCATACAACAAGTGAGCAACGGGCCGGGAGCTGGGTCAACAGAGGCCTAATCCTGGGCCTTTGGCTGCAGGGAAAAATCGCGCCACCCGCAGTCCGGCTTTATCTCTGAAAGGAGCGCCGCTTTCTAAAGGGAATCAAAGGCCGGTCTCAGACCGCGTCCGACTCGGGTACCGTTCGGAGGGGGGCGGGGCCTCTTCACCACCCGGCCCCGGGAAGTGGACGGAGCTTCAAACAACAGGGACATTTGTCCTCTGGGCTCACCTCCAGCCCCCTTCGTCAATATTTCACCAGGCAGTAAAGACATTAACGCTGTCTAGACAGCGGCTGAATCACAACTCTGAAGACCTGGAGAGCAGGCTGGAGACCTGGAGACCAGAATGGACCCTGGAGGACTGAAGACCTGAAGACCTGAGGGACTGAAGGACCTGACAACCTGAAAGACTGAAGACCCAAAGACCAGAAAACCTGAGAACCTGAAGGACTGAAGACCTGAAGAGCAGAGGGTCTGATGGAATGACGACCTGAAGTAACCAAGACTAGAAGATCTGGATATCTGAAGACCAGAGGACCTGTAAACCTGAAGGGCTGAGGACCAGAAGAACAAAAACACTGGAAGTGAAAAACAGGCCAGAAGACCTGAAGCCCCGACAGCGCCGGTCTTTCCTGTAGGCGATGTAGGAGATCGCCTGAAGACCAGAAGGCCCTAAAACCTGAAAACCACCTGAAGACCCGCTTTAAAAGCATCTGCATGGACTAAGAGGATGTGTACACACACAAACACACACACACAGTATAGACCTGAATCAGCTGTTGGACCGGTCCAGCGGAACCAGACAGGAGGAGCTGGCGCTCGCGGCTCCGTGTTGGTCCAGATTTATCAGCTCAGCCCAGGCGACACGCTGCTGAAGGCCCGATTAAAAGTGGCCGTTCACGTTTCATTCTTATCTTTTCAGCCAGACCGAACTGGGAAACTCATCCTTTCTTCGAACGTCTCCAGGCTGAAGCGCTATCAGGGAAGCCGTGGCGGCGTCCGCCGCGTGAGGCCTGCTCTGTCCTGAACGCGTCTCGCCACTGCTCCTCTGGTCTAACGGCCGTCCTCACCTTGGGTCCGTGGACGCTCTTGCTCTTCTTTGGGGGAGAAGGAGGTGAGCGAGCTGTTGGGGAGCGTGGGCAGCTTGAGGTGCTGTCCGAACAGAGACGTGGAGCCCTCCTGCATCACCATCACCTGGGACAGACGGCACACACGATTCACCCCTTCAGCTCACTCTCACCATCGTCCTTCAGAGGAGGACGCTACCCTGGAGGTCTGGAGGCATGTAAAGGACACTGGGTTCAAAAGGCAGGGACAAGGCTAAACGCTAACCGCTAACCGCTAACGTCCAGAGAGCTGCAGGGAGCCTCAGCAGCATTTAGAATCTGATATTAGCGCTGAGTGAACTGATCTCACTCCACATTGCAGCGGTAGTGATGGTCTACTGTCCTCCACGTGGAGGTGGACTCGTCAGAACCGGCACGGCCTCCTCGGCTGGTCCAGGTCTCACCTTTGAGTCCTCCGAGCTTCGCTTCTGAGGATCTCGCTGCTGTGAAAAGAAAGAAGAAAGACGTCAACAGTCCGAATGAACCGAAGTAACAGACAGTACACACTGTCAGAGCTCACAAGGTGGTGTGTGTGTGTGTGTGTGGTGTCTGCAGTGCAGGTGAAGGAGGACATGTCTGTCAAACTCAGCTTTCAATCATGAAAGCTGCACAGAAACCAACATTCTTGAGGAACGGAGGAGCTCCTCTGCAGTCTCCAACATTTCAGTGTGAAAATATTATTTAAAACACTTGTAAAACAGGACGACGTGTTCATCAGATGTGTCGAACATCTGGAGGCAGATTCAGGGTCTCAGACGATTCCCAATCATCAAATCAATACTATCATCCACAGTTTGATTTTGAACTGAAGCCCGCAGTGTTCTGATGAGGAGACATGACGGATTTAAAAACCAGAATACGGATTTTATTTCCTGTTTAACTTCAGTGGTGACAATCTGATTCAAATCACATCTCAATATTTATTATAACAATGTTTTAAATGTAGAATCGCCCTCGGGACAATGAAGGTCAGCGTACACAATCAATGTATTTGATACGAGAATCAACTATTCAACTTCAGCTGATTTGGATCAATGAATCAAGAAACAGACTCACACAACCGAAATGTTTGTGTAGTCTCCATCTAACAATGTTAGAAACCTTAGCATTAGCTGGAGGAGACATTTTACCTTAAGCTGGAGGCTAGCTGGTGGCTATATGTTTAGCATTAGCTGGTGGCTACATGTTTAGCATTAATGTGTCACTAAGACTTAAATTTCTTGGTGAAGTGTAAACTCTTCACCAATTATCCAGTTTTTAAAGAGAGTGTTTAATGTTTCATCCTCACATTTGTGAGCCGCTAACGTTAGCTTAGCTTCTTTCCACACTGAAGCTCTGCTGCGTCGCTCTGATCAGACTGAAAGGAAGTTTCTCAGGCGCACCGAGGATCGTAAATAGACTCCAAATACTTAGTGAACCCAGAGGGAAATTCTTAAAAAATAAATATATGTTAAAATGTTGTGAGTGATGTTGGCGTGATAACGGAGCGCGTCCGGTACGATGGAGCCCCTCCCCCTCCACGATCTCATACCCCTCCAGCTTTCAGGAGCTTCCTGCGGAATTCCTCGGTGGGGTTGTTGAAGGTGAGCTTCTCACAGCGGAGGTGGTTGACGGGCGGGTGACCCTCCAGGTGGAGGAACAGGTCGTAGTCGAGAAGCGAACTTTCTTGGGTTCCTCCTGAAATCAGACAGAACCGAACAGCTGAGCAGCACTCAGAAAGACTGCCAGGAACTCCGAGTCCAGACCAGCCTGTCAACACTGGGACAGTCCAACATGTCGGACCACATCTGGCTGTTTATCTCAATAACAAAAATCAATGAACAGAGAATCAGGGGAATAAAGACTGAACTTCGACGCTATAAGATACAGATGAAGCCTCTGTGATGCGAGTGTCTTTGTGTTCTGGCAGCAGTGGCCTGGCAGCTGAGAGCTTCCTCTCCTCCACCTCCCCAGGTGCTGAAGACACACCCCGTTTCCTGGGATCTGATGAGGCCGACAATGAGCCCCTGAGCAACCAAGGGGTTTTCCTCCTGACCCCGAGAGAGAACCGGCAGCTAACTCCGCTCCCACAAGGTGGGGTAGTATCCGCTTCACTTGAGCAAGGCACCCTTCCTGAGGCAGCCATGCATCGTGGGTCGAGGCACTGCAGGCTCTGACCAGCTGCTGCTTCACTGATGGGAAAAGCGGTGCTAGACAGCAGCTTTTGTGCTTTTTTCCCCTCATGTCGCTAGCGAGCTGTAGTTTCACCCATGCTGGAGACGTCAAACGCTTTACAGCGCAACATGCACTTATCACGTCTCGGGTCATTGTTTTCTGGCAGAAATAACTCCTATTTTAAGAGACACTGGTTTCTGAAGCAGCTCATTAGACACCTACGCTCAACGTTAGCGTAGCTGCGCTTATAGTCACTACATCTGCCACATCTGCTACTGCAGCATCTGTATCTCCAGAACTTTTCAAAACTTTCGAAAAATATATAACCCAGGGCCTGGACGTTGTATTTTAGATTTCCATAACTTGTCCAGGTTTTTCATGAGCGTAGGAACCCTGTTGAAGCCATGCTGATGCAGGGCCGTTCTCTGATGACTGGGACCGAGGAGGTCTGGTTCTTCCCATGTTCTGACAGTTGAGTGAAGCAGAACCGAGTTTACTGAGATCTGACTGAATGACGGTCTTCCGGGTCCAGACATGTCCATGTGGAGCTTCATGGACTTGGTTTTAGGTGTGTTTTCAGTGTGTTAATAAGCTGTACCCAGAGCTCCAGAACTTTCAAACTATACACACACACACACACACACACACACACACATCACAATAATAAGGAATGACTGACTCAGACGTCGTACCTTGTTCTTGAAGTAAACTTCGATGGGCAGGATGAAGCCTGCGTATCCAGATCCTCCACCTTGTAGGGTGGGTCTTTACACACTGGAGGAGACAGAGACAGACAGAGGACGTCATTGGTCGGCTCCTGCAGGATGGAGGAGACGCCGGAAGCTTCAGAACGATCCAGAAGGAAAACCGAGTGTTGCGCGTGAACTCCAGCAGCGGCAGCTCCTTCTCCTGAGAGCTCATTAACTCTGATGGAGGCTAAAGCTCAAATTAGCAGCGTTTCTAGCTGATGACAAGCTGAGACCCGACCCCCACCCCTCCTCCGAGGGGCTTCCACAACAACACAGGTGCTCCTTCCTCCACCTGTTTGTCAGACTTTCCCCCACGGACCAAAACAACGCGCGTCTCACTGCAGCCCACAGGAAGCAGTCCTCCAAGTTCAGGAGTTCAGTGTTGAAGACGCTGGCGGAGGCTCGGGCGCACAAAGCGACCGCTGACCTGTGAGGAACGGCGGTCAGAGGCGTCCGGAGGGCGGCGGGCCGCGGCTTCAGCCCGACCGCCAATCACAGAACAATGCCAGTCACTCTGGATTTGCCGTTCCTGCACAGACTGCTGTGTAATGAGGCCGGGCCAGACGACGGACCGGGCGACGGGCCGGACGACGGGCGGGCGACGGGGGAGACGGGCCGGCCGACGGGCCGGACGACGGGCCGGACGACGGGCCGGGCAGGGCCGGACGACGGGCCGGGCCGCGACACAAAATGACGACCAGAGGAGGAGCTGTCCGGCCAGGCTGAAGGAGCCAGGCAGAGCTGCTGGTTCAAATCCAGCACAGACACCTGCCTCATTCAAGCCTTCCAGGTCACGTGATCGGGTCGCTTCACTCTTACTGGAACCAGAGTTCACATCTGGTCTGGACCGGTCTGGACCGGTCTGGACCCCTGGTCTGTGTTCAGACCGGGATCAACCTGGTCACATGAGGTGAGCAGGCGGTCCGAGGGAGGCCTGGCAGCACCGCCGAGCCCATCAGGGACTGATTACCTACCTCCTGAGGACCGCCTCCTCACGCCTGGCCACCTCACCCCCCTCCACCCCCTCCACCCCCACCACAGCACAAACCAGGCTTCCTCTGGTCCTCTGGAATTTAGACTGGGTTAAGGCTGAGTTTAGACTGGATTTCCTGTGTTTTCAAGAGTTTGTACTGGTTTGTGTGTGTTTTTCTAGAGCAGTGGTCTCCAACCCTGTTCCTAGAGGCCCCGATCCAGCATGATTCAGCTCTCTCCCTTCTTCAACAGGGTTGGACACTGTTTTTCAAGAGCTTAGACTGGTTTACGTGTGTTTCTGGAGTCTAGACTGGTTTCAGACTGATTCTAGACTGGTTTTCTGGAGTTAAAACTGGTTTCAGGCTGATTTTCCAGAGTGTTGACTGATTTTAGTCTGGTTTTCAAGAATTTGGCCTGCTTTTTGGGTGTTTTCTAGAGTTTAGACTGGCTTAAGTCCTGGTTTCTAGAGTTGAGACTGTGTCAAAGCCTGTTATTAGTCTGGCTATCTGAAGTTTACCCTGGTTTTAATCTGATTTTGTGAAATTCAGACAGGTTTAAATTTGGTTTTCCAAAGTTCATACTGCTTTCAATCTGATTTCTGGCATTTAATCTGGTTCTAATTTGGTTTTGTGTATCTCAGAACAGATTTAATCAGTTAAGAGCGTCACAGTGTCACATATTTCATTAGAGACGCGACACTGATTGGTGGTGATATGAGCCGCTGTTGGAAAGGTCGGTGGTGATTAGCAGCTCAGTGGGGATGAAGTCTGGCTGACTGAGCACAGACCCCTAAAAACAACCTCACCACCCAAACAACGGCGCACTAATCAGCTAAGAACCGGGCCCTGAAACACAAGCGGGGTCAAGACTAATCCTCCCAGATGAAAGAGCGGACCACAAGAAACATCCGAGTTGTGTTGGAAGCCAATGCTCCATACGAGGCCTGACAGGTGGCCGCTCCGGAAAATTCCTCTTCATTGTTGGCTGATGTATTTGCAAACCTGCGGCTGCTCTCTTTCATTCTTTTTCAAAAGCCTCACCAAGTTTCTGACGTGACTGAACGGAGCATGAACATCGATTACTGCTTGTTTCACTTCAACAACGCGTCACCACTGTTGTTATTCAAGACAAAACCATATCTGAAGGGTTGTAGTTCTAGTTTTCCCACACAGGGGGCAGCACTGCGCTAATGTCCGCTGAAGATTTATTACTTTTAAATATGTATTTTTTTACAGACAAAGTTTCAAGTGCAGGGAAGGTCCTGCTGATCCAGAACCATGCCAGAGAGTTTCTCCAGACCCCAGGTGTGAGACCACGCCCAATTCAGCAGTGAGGCCACGCCCCCCCTCAGGAGAGCAGGGCTCCAGGTGTGAGGCCACGCCCCCCCGAGAGAGCAGCAGACCTCAGACGTCCCTCGAGCGCCATTATCTCTATGCTCTCCTCAGGAGGAGTTTTAGTTTCGCTCCAGCTGAGCTCTTCAAACCAACAACTTCATCTCAACCACAGCAGAGGTCTGCAAAGAGTCCAAACTCTCCGATCCCGATGGATCAGGCCTGCAGTATGAAGAGAACACCAGCAGAGGAAAACATGAATTCATCGCCGTCCCTGGAAAAACCTCCATGTAACATTCACACTTTTAGATTTAAATCAATCAATCAATCCATTCAGGGCAGAGACTCTCCAGGACCCGTTCATTTCCTTTAATGAAATGTCTGAAGAGGAATTCAGCTAACACTACCTGCTAATCGTGATGCGAGTAGCTAACATTAAACATGCAGCCCACCAGCGATGGGAAGATCTTAGGTCTGTGACGGCTGGAGCTCGTTAAACATCGGGTCGGGGGGGTGATCCTCTCGGTCTTGGACCTGAACCGGGACGGTGAACCACACTGAGGCATGTTCAGAAGCTGGCCTCCACTCATTAAGCCGGTCTCCTAGCTCGTGGTGCGCGCGGTGCTGTAAATAAGGAAAAACGTTTCACGGAGGGCGGAGGGAGCGCGGGGAAGAAAGAGCTGCCGGCAGACGGCCCATATAACCCGGCCTCCATAAACCACTTCCTCCCACCTCCTTTCATTGAGAGAACTGAGGGAGAGCCGGCATTTACAGCTCAGTTCCTGTTATTTGGTGGCTGGCTGTCTACCCCCATCGGTCCTGCCCCCGTCTCAGCCCCCCCGCCCCCCTCCCGCCCCGTCCTTTCATGCCAGCAGCGGTCGGCCTGCAGCCTCGGAGCTGCTTCCTTTGTGCCAGCCCGACAGGAGTAGGTATGATGTCTGAGGAATCGTAAAACAATTACTGGCAAATTCCTCAGCCTCTTTCAATTTCTACCAAGCACTGGAGGAGGGGAGGGGGGCAGGAGGGGGGGTCCCCTCACTTGATTTTCATCCCAGAATGTTCTTAAATCCTCTCGATGTGCAGCCGTCATGAAGGACCGCTCTGCTTTCCATGTTTTCCTCAAAGCGACAGGCCAGACCGTCTCCTTCACTTGAGACCGACGTCCCCTCCTCCCGGTGTCATTAGACAATGTCAATCTAATCAGATACAGGAGTTTACATGATTTCAATCGGATCGCCGCCGGTCTTCTGGCTGAGATCAGAGGAGTCGACATCATTACAGAAAACGCAAAGGAGAGAAGAATCTTCCTCCAAAGCATTCCTGACGCCCGTCTCACGTCAACGATGTGGACGTTCAGCCAGAGAATGGGCGCTGCAGCTCTGTGGACAACAGGTCTATGTAAAGCAAGGTACCTCCTCCCTCACAGAGCAGGAGTCCAAAAGAAGACAACAGTTCAAGAAAGTCTTGAAGAAGCCTTTAGTGAATCATGATCCTGGAGCCGAGTTCAGCACCGAGCAGCAGCCACTGAGGAGAGGAGACCATCATGAGGTTATTTTATTGTTACGTTTGAAGGTTGAGTTAAAAAATGATCTCGACAGTCTTAAAATGAAGCAACCCAAATGAAGATAAACGATCCTTAAAACCGGGGCTGATGGGAAGTGGTCCTGGAGTTCCCGCGTGCTGAGCTGCAGAACAATCCGGCCTGTGTTCAGACCAGCGCAGAACCCTCCTGCTCATCTGGTTGCTTTAGGCGTCCTGAGTTCCCTGTTTTCCATTGGCTGCGGTGTGTTTCATGTGCCTGCAGAGCGCCGTGGATCGCTGATCCTCTAATGGGAGCCAGTACTGATAATACTCCTCCAGCCAGGCACCGCTCGGTAAAGGAGGGAAGCTCGCTCCGTGATCCTCTCGGCCAGCAGCGTGGTTCAACACCCTCCCTACCCGTAATTCACCCTCCCGCCACTGGGGGGGGGGCTCTACAGCAGCTCAGACAGCAGAGCTGGAGTCAGCTGTCCCCGGCAGAACCAGAAGGGTTCTGGAGTCTGGCGTCCTGACGACTTGTCCAGCTCTGAGGGGGGCTCCTGGACCGGTCCACCTGCATCCAGTCAGGTTCTGGTCCAGCAGAAGCTGCCCGGCGGTGCTGATGGTCCAACAACAGGACTGTCCACAGAGCTGGACGGTGGAAGGGTCAATGTCTGGAGGTCCAGGTGAGGCCTGAAGACGGCCGGAGCGGGACCTGATCCGAGAACCAGACTGGATGTTACTGGCTTTCTCTGAATCTCTGGAGCGTCCTGCGGATCTGTGACCGGCCTCTCCTTCACTCTCTAACCAAGAGGCCTCCAAAATGACAGTGGTTCACTGTGAAAACAGTCAAATAAAATCTAAGGTTCAAGGCCAACGTGTGGCAGACATCGAATCCTCACAACAAATCAACAGGAGAGAAAAAAATCATTTCAATCCCTGAAAACAATCGAACAGGAAGCAGAAATAACAGCCACTGGTCTCCACTCCCAGGGCGGATAAAGGTGAAGGGTGAAGGTTCTACACTTCAGCTACACTAGTCCGCCTCTGGGAGCATAGGTAGGGGTCAGCGTCTTGCCCAAGGAACTTCGACATGCAGACAGGAATCAACTAAACAAAAATTCCTCCCTCAGTCTTCAGCAGTGGTCAGTCGAACGGTTCGTCAGCGTAGTAAGACCCTTCCACACCGGCCACAAAAAAACGGTTTAAACCCGCTCACACACCGCTCACACCGCGCTCACACCCGCTCACACCGCTCAACCTGCTACACCCCGCGGCTCGCCTCGTGGCGTGGGGAAAGGGTTTAAATCACGCATTCCAGACCCGGGTTTGTAATCGGACCCAGGTGTTCTCGGCCTTTCTATCGGGCTTCTGTGGAGGGACCACACCGGGAATTTACGAGATGAAAGCAGCGCGGCTGACTTAGCGTAGCGCTAGTGTTGTTTCTGGACTCGGTGTGAGATTTCCTCCGTCCAGATGACCCAGCAGTGGCAGGACAGCGAGACCAGAGAGCTTCCCCTGATCCGTGGGGAAGAGGAGATCCGTCTACAGGTAACAGGGACGGTGTTCCGCTGCATTGTTTACTTTGAGCTCCGTCGCGCTGATGATGTCATCAACATGGGACACCGTCAGCGCGGGAAAACACAGCCTGCAGGCGCTTTTGACCCGGGTCTGCAGGCAGCAGTGAGCAAGGACTCAAAAGCCGACAGTTAGCGGGTCTTTCAACACGGGTCGGCCCGCTAGCTGCAGTGGGAGAGGAGTCCTGTAGACCCATGGACCAGGTGACCAGCTGAGTCCCCTGCTCTCTAGCTCCGCCCACCAGGTGGACGTGGCAGTGGAGCTTCAGTGAGCGACGCAGGAGCAGACACCAGGAAAACCGACACAGGACTCCAGTTTTCAAACAAAAACAGAAAAGTTTCCTTCTTTCCGACTGTTAGCTCCTCCACGTCAGACTCACTGACATGACGCCTCAGTCGCAGTCCGGCAGGCTTCTCCTCCTGTTTCAGTAAAGGAACGACCGAGGAGGAATCTGAGAACTCAGAGCTTTCAACCAAACATTTCCACCATTTCTGCACCGTGAATGGTTACGAAAATAAATCGGGACCTGGATCCATAGAAAACCGATTTCTACACACGGCGACTCTGAAGCTTTTTACATCCTGACCTGCAAACAAACCAACGCCGTAAAGCGTCTTCACAGCACCTGGATTGAAGGACAGCCCCACTGGCGTGATAACTGCAGTACCGGTTTTACTGAAACTTGTCGCCTGCAGGTGGAAACAGCCGGATACGGCTGTGCCGGGACTGGCTTCATTGTTTCCTGTGTTTCTACAGTAAAGGTGATTCTGGTGATTTCGCAGGACCCGGTAAGCTGAGACGGCAGACTCTCTCCCCGCCACAGAAAGCACCTTGTTGGTTAAAAAAAAAAAAAAAAAAAAAGAAGCAGCTCCAGTGCACACGCCCCCCTCCTCACGCCATTTCTTCAACACGCCGCCTCCCATCATTCCACAGCAGTGACAGTGCAGAGAGATCGCGTTCGTCTCGGTGTGGATGATAAATGGCAGCCGGCTCCAAATGAGGTGCTTAAGCAGCGGAGCCGCGGCGAACCCCCCCCCCCCTTCGATCTCTACCTCCATTTGTTCAAACGGCTTCGCCATTTGGCCGTCGCCATGGCGACGCCTCAACGCCGGGCCCCGTTAAAACGCGCGGCAATAATGAAGCGTGGTTGGCAGCTTTACTGACTGATCCGTCATTAATCTGAATGTGTGTCTGGCAGCTGGGCGGCGGCGGCGGCGGCGGCGGCGGCGTGGGAGGAAGTCCTGACTGCTCCGCCCGGCGGCGAGGACGACGATTCACCCACAGTGCACGTGGAGACCAGGTTCCAGCTCATCGAGTCTGAAACGAGCGCCGCTCTTCCTCCTCCTCCTCCTCCTCCTCCTCCGGCAGCCCCGTTTCCACGGCGACAAGGCCCTGGGAACAAAACAGCTCCTTCCCTTTACGCTCCACAAATATTCCAGCCGTCCCGCCGGCGTGACAGAGCAGAGGAGACGCCGTCCGTGCACGCTCTCCGTGCACGTCTGGACGGATCCTGAGGCTTCCTGGACCAGAAGGACCGGGTCCAACACACACCTGGATCAGATCGGACCGCCCGTTTACATGGGACCAGGTTTAATCTATACCCAGTTCAGTGAGGGATCAATCCCATGATGCTTTGCACTGTGGTATGACCGGTAGCAGGCGTTTTGAGTGGAGGGTCTGGCTCTGGGCAGGAACCGGTCCTCTGGGCCTGATTGGACCAGGGTCTGATGACAGACCTGTTCCAGGATCAGAGGTCTCCTGGTCACAGGTAAGGAGGCAGCAGGAGTCGTCCTCAGGAGTCGTCCTACTTCCTGTCCTGGTTTAGTCCATTAAATGTCTTCAGGTCTTATAAACCCTCCAACCTGGCAACCCTGGTCTGGAACGTCTAACGTCACGCCCAAAAAGTCTTTCTATTCCACTTTAGAGAGAAACTTCTCCAGGTGATGAAACGCGGTTCACTGAGTCCACTGCGGCCAAAGGCAGTCTTAGCCCCGCCCCCAGACAGTCTGATTGGTTGAAACAGGTCATGAAGGCAGTCCAAGCCGGTTCCGCTCCATGTTGCTCCCCTGCTGTCTGAGTGTGTTCAGAACCAGGGAGGACTTAGTGAATCAAAACGTTGAAGTAAAACACTAAAGCGCAGCGTTCGTCCAGGATGAATACATGAAGAACTTTTTATTATGTTTTTTTTATGGGAATAACATCGATTTCATTTTAAAAAAGCTTTTTTCTGAACAGTCTCTTGAACTGGATCCACTTCCTGACACTCAAAACCCTCAGCACTGTTTGAACCCTCCTGGTTGTTCTGAAGCGAGGACTAAACACCAGCAGCCACTTCAACAGCTCAGCGTTTCCAGAACCATCTAAAGACCAGAACCGGGACAGAACCAGCCCGACTCTCTTTACGCCTGGACCTGGTTCTAGTCCATCTAGGACCACGACCACCGCTGAAAGGAGATTCACACAACAAACGGCGGCCGGCCGCTTTACAGGGCCAGAAAACATCTTACAGTGTGAGCGCTGCCCGGGACTCCAGCACCGCTCAGTCCTGTTTCACAGCACGGAGTCCGTCCCACGATGCACCACAGCCACAACCCGGCCAGAACCAGAGGAAAGTTCCTCAACAACAACCTGACTAGTTCCTCTGAAGCTCTGGAAGAGTCTGAAGACGTTTAACACCGTTCACGATGGATGAACAAGGCATTCTGGGTCTTCATCCAGACTAGTCCATCTGTCAGCAAGGACAGGTTCACCTGGACGGGGGGGACAGGCGCCATACGGATTCATGCGTCTTCCCTCAGACACTTCCCGAGGGGGTCTGGACCACATATGATCTCATGACTGGTGGACAGAACAAGAACACGGCCAGAGACAAGGTCAGGGGTCACCCAGAGGAGTCGGACAAAGGTCAGTTCTGCTCCAGGAGGAGACAGACGGGTCACTGGGACCCTCACCTGGAAACGGGCGGAGTCTTTCCTCGGCCACATGTTAACGCCAGGTGGAGACGGGAGAAGCAAACCACTGCCCCACTGCTCCAGCTGCCAGACACCAGCCAGCTCCACCACTTTCACAAAACGCCTTCTACTTCCTGCTGCTCTGCTTTCTTCCCTCATCCTCCACGATCCCTCTTTCAGAAACACTTTGACGAACAACATGAACACATCGCAGCACTCCGACTGGAGCCACGGTTTGAACCCCGGCTCCTCCACACTCACAGCCGGAGCTCTTCCTCCGCTCTGCACTGATGAAGAACACATGAGGCACACTGGACCCACACCACGCTCACCCCTCCTCTAACACACACACACACACACTCGCACACACACTCCGTACCTCGTTTTGGCTTGGGGAAGCTCTCGTGCAGGTGGAACACCACCTTCTCCACAAAGTGCTGGATGTTGCTGTGCTCCGGGCCGCGCACGAACACCATCCAGTCGTGCGTGAAGCCTTCCACCGTGGGCTTCTTCCTCACCTGGGCCCGGTGGCCCAGCTCCAGCTTCACCTGGACAGCGCCCTGCGGGACGGGGACACGGGGGGGGACGAGGGGGACGGGGGGGACGGGGGGGACGGGAGGGACGGGAGGGACGCCGGTCAGCGGAGTGAGGGAGTCTAAGAGGCGGACCGGAGTCCCATCCAGACCCTTTATGTCTGCCTGCCTCCTGCACTGCAACCTCGTGTTCCACTCACATTTCACATTGTTACAGCACACACACACACACACACACACACACACACACTCTGATTTTTCCCTGCAGCCTGCACTCAATGGTTTGGAAGAGGGTCAAGTCCACAGAAAAACCCAAGAGATGGACATGTCTCCACTGTCTGAACACAGAAAGAAAAGAAAAGAAGCTGGGACAAAAAGTCTCAATTCAGACCAAAAAAAGGTAAAAAGTGAGGGAAAACTCTGAAAGGTGTGGAAAGAAACGCATAATGTAAATTTACAGAATAAAGTATAACGAAATACTTTTTAAAATAATTTTTAAATAATTAAAAAAAACACAAAAAGTCGGAATAACTTTTAGAAACTTAAATCCTGTCAATACTCCGTGGCGCACTGGGATAAAGGCTTGAAGCGTCTCCGGTCTGCAGACAGCTGCTGCTACCGGAGCGGGAGCGGTGCGGGAACATCCACCGGAGCAGCGGGGCTCCAGCCCGGCTAGCCGAGCGGCGGCTCGCCGCCCCGCACGCTCCGCCGCGGCGCGCGGTGCGGCGGTGCGCGTGACTTACCGAGCCGGCCATGGTTCGGGCCCCGCGTTACTGAGGACTCATGGAGGAGGCGGCGGGAGGAGAGCGGAGCGCGGGCAGCCCGCCACGGCTGACATGGTCTCTGCTGCTGACTGCGGGAACTCTGCTCTGCCCGGCGCACCGGCTGTCAAGAGCCCCGCACCGCGGCCCGCACCGCAGCCCGCAGCTTCCGCCGCGCTCCTTCACAATACCCGCAGGCCCCGCCGCGAGGATCAGTGATCAGCAGGAGGATCACTGATCACCTAAGAGATCACTGATCAGCTTTAAAGTCTATATTCACCAGAAAGATCAATATGCAGGTGGAAAGACGACTGAAAATTTGTACTCAAGTACAATTACGTTAATTAAATTTGCTTAATTTGATCCTAAAAATATTTTTATTCTGATCTAAACTGTCCTTTCTCCAATAAAAAAATGAATGATTTAAGAAATGTGTCGTTTTGCAAAAAAAAAAAAAAAAAAACTGTATTGGTCACAGATTTACTAATAATTGCTTTGTCTACTGATTCGTTCTGTAGAGTCAGAAATAAACATAAGAACAATAATAAGATGTATTATAAATCACCAATTTGTTACAGAAACTATTTAAGAAACAAATGTTTGTAAAACGTGGAGATCAGTGAAGTGATGGTCTTCACTGCAATGAGTCCTCTGGACCAGCAGGGGGCGATCTGAGCGGAAATCTGGGAATTCAACGGTCCCCTGTTAATAAAAAACATTTTTTGCTACTTCTACAATTCTTCTATTTCTTAACTTGTCAAGTTAATCTCCTTTGATTGTGGTATAGAAGGACATATTTATAATAAGAAGAAATATTAATATATGACAGTTTATTAATTATATGAGCAGACGCTGCTGTTCTGTCCACACATCACAAAGCCACGTTTTCCTCCCGCTGTTCTTAAAAAGTGTCCTGTCCACACCACGTGGAAATAACTGCATCCACCCAACATGAACTCAACATGATGTAGTTGACCTTCAGGTGGCGCTGTCACTCTGCCGCAGAAATAAAATAAAACATAGAAGAAGACGGAGCAGCACAATCCAGTTGGAAACAAACTACACAAGGAAAATCAGATTAAATGGTTTGAAAAATGTACGCAAGTATGAGTAAAATTACACAATTGAAAAAAAACTAATGAAAGTAAAAGTAGCTAAAAAATCTACTTCATTACAGTAATGTGAGTACTTGTAGTTCGTTACTTCAACACCCTGCCTGAAGATCACTATTCAGAAAGCAAATCACTATCCAGCATGAAGCTCACTATTCAGAAAAATATCACTCTTTGGGAGTTTAGCAGTGTACATATCAACATTACTGACTAACCCATTCAATGTTTTCTTCTTGTTTTTGGTATAATATTCTTTACTGTGTGGAGCTGCATGTGCATTTCTCAAGCATTTATAATACTTGAACAATACTTGAACATGTAGTAAAGTCATCACTTTATTACATACTGTACTTATTAGGATACAGAAGAGTATATTCAGGTACAGATGAGTGTGATGACATAAGGAATTTATAGACCTTTTATTTTGTAGTGGTTCTGTTTCCGGTATTTTTCACTGCAGTGGACCTGACGCCCCATGCGCATGCGCAGCTTGGTGTGCCCGCTGATGAGCCAATCAGACGTAAGCAGCCGCACTGACATCCAATCAGGTGGCAGCGCCCTCAGTGGAACTGTGCTGCGTTCAGGGACCCACAGGAAAATCCGTCATCTTCAATGCAACAGTTTTAAACGTGACTGTAGAGTTTCTCTGCACCGCGCGCAGCATAAAACTAGAAACTTCTCTACTTGATGTCTGTTTCTATATATCAATGTGTTTATTTTCTTACTATATAGGTGTATGGTTTGATTTATATGCGTGTATTGTTACGCTCGTCTTTGAGTCTACTTATTGACATCTATATCTACCACCATATGTCTATATGTGATAGTGTTGGCACGTGGTGTGGACTGGAGGAGTGAACTTGATTCCCTCCCTAGTTGTGGTTCCCTGTGAGTGTGTTTCTATCAGTGTGTGTTTGTGAGTGTGTGTGCAGAAGCTGTATTCCCGCGGCGGCGCTTTGAACGGGACAGCGCGAGTCTTCAATCACAGACCTCCAGACACAGTAAATCTCCTTCATCTTTTCTAACCATCTGGAAAAGTTTCAGTAGTTTGATTCCAGATAACCAGTTTGTTGACTGTGTGCAGAGGAGAAACTCCCAGTTAAAGTAAAGTCTTCATCTTTCTGAACGGGTCTGATTTATCTGCGTGGCTAGGCGGGTGGAACTCCGTTATGAAATCTGTCAACTTTGTGTTCTCTCAAATGTAGTTTTAAAATAGTAGCTCAATCGGCACAATGATGTCTGCTTCATGACATATTAAGAACTTTACTTTAATTCGGCCCGAGTGGATTTTAGCTGGCAGTTTTAATTAGGGTGAATTCGTGTAAAATGCTGGCTGAAGGACTGTATTGCGCTAATGAAACCTGCATCTCCGTGGGCGGCTGGGTGACGCGCTTTCAGGAACTGCATTAAGAAATCTCTCAACTCTATCTTATATCAAACACGGTTTAAACACAGCAGCTCAATCAGCACAATAATGTCCTCTTTTAAATGTACTAAGAACTCTTCTTCAATACGGCCTGAGTGGAATTCAGCTGACGGCTTAATTTTGGACGAATTCGTGTAAAATGCTGCCTGATGGACTAAACTTGTGTTGTAGCCCCATGGCTAGCAGGATGAAACGCCTTAAGGAAGTCTGTTGATTATGTTCTCTTAGAGGCAGTTTCAACACATCAGCTCCCACAGCATTATCATTATTATTATTATCAGGATTGTAAGCTGTTCTTCAATTCGGGTGGAGTGAATTTCTTCAGGATAGATTAGTTTTAAGTGGTTTTGCTCAGTTTGTCCTCGTGGCTGATGGACTGCATGAAGTTCCAGCATAGTTTATTATAATGTTATAATAATAATATTATTGTAATTATTTAGCAGCAGCAGCATCATCTTCATAATAACTTTGTCTCATTGAAGTTCAGGTTTCCCTCCTCAGAACCACCAGCTGCTGTCAGGGACTTCCTGAAATCCCACTTTTAAAAACACCTGTTACAGTTATACTGCTGGAAGACTAGAGTTTTTACTGAGCTAGCAGTCAGTCAGCTGTATGGATAGAAGTCCACACAGTACTAAATATACTCCCAGCAGCAGTACTCGAGTATACTCCCAGCAGTATACTCCTTAAATCCCAGCAGTACTTGAGTACACTCCCATCAGTATACTCCCTGCAGCAGTACTCAAGGTTAATGCCAGCAGTGTATGCCCAGTAGTGTACTCACAGCAGCAGTACTCGAGTATACATTCCAGCATTACACTCCCAGCAGTATACACCAACCAGCAGCAATGTTTGAGTATACTCCCAGTACTCCCAGCAGCGGTATTCAAGTATACTGAGAGTAGTATACCCCCTGCAGTATACTCTAAGCAGTATACACCAACAGCAGCAGTACTCGAGTATTTTCCTAGCAGTATACTCCCAGTAGTGTATGCTCGCAGTACTGGAGTATACTCTGAGCAGTAAATGAACTAGCAGTACTATGAGTATCAGTACAGTACTGAGTATTTTCCCAGCAGTATGCTCCCAGCAGCAGTGCCAGAGTAAAGTCCTCCCTCAGTACTCCAGTACTCCAGTCTCTACCTTTACGGGCTGACAGCTGTTGAGCATTCAGGGAGGATTTTTTCACAAAGTTCTGACTGTTTCCTGAACATTTCCCTGTTTTGAGCGAGCGTTGCTGTGACCGGTCCTTTCAGGACGTCCTGGAGCTTCAGGCTGATGGAGGAGTAGCTCTGCTGCTGCTGGCAGGTGGAGAAACGCCGGAGGAGAGGTGAGTGGAGAACTTCACCTGTGTGGAGGTGCTGGTCCTGCTGCCGCTGCTGCCGCTGCTGCCTTGCTCTGTGGACTCCCCGCCTCTAAAGCCTGGCTGGGGCTTTTCTAAAGCACTGAGCTCAACAGCGCCGGGCTTTGTCCTCTCTTCTATTGCGAATGCAGAGCTGGCAGTCCGGACAGCTCATTGTTTGGCCGGGAGGTAAATATGCTGCTGAAACTTCTGGATCTGGTCGGTCTAACAAGCCTTTCAAGGCTCCTGTGACCCTGGACCCAGTCCAGGAAGCTCCAACCAGAACACGCAGAGAGCAGTGTGAGGGGTGGAGGAGTGTGAGGGGTGGGGGAGTGTGAGGGGT